>NW_007377526.1:74636-167225 GCF_000475195.1 Diaphorina citri | reverse complement strand
TCGAAGAAATGAAAACTGAAAACTAAAATCGAAAGAAAACATTAAACGTAGGAAAAGTTTTGCTGGCCTCAAACCTTGGCTTTGGGTACAATACGAGCGATGACAGCCAGGTCTGTCCAGTCAGGTTCCTTCTCGCAGGAAATGCCCACCACGTAGTTGTAACTACGGCAGTCTCCCTGTGAACATATTGACCGAAGCATGAACGTTGCTTGAACGATAGTGTGAATACTCAATCTTTTGATCGGACCGTTACCGGACCGTGACTGAACCTTGACTGGCACTATAGTGTGAATCAGGCTTTAAGCTTGATTCACACTATAGTGCCAGTCAAGGTCCAGTCACGGTCCAGTAACGGTCCGATCAAATGATTGTTGAAGGCAAGTAAATGCGAGTGTACACACTAGACGTTCTAGTCAAGGTACGGTAACGGTCAGCTCACAGTCAAAATTTGGAACATTCTCGCGACGAATCTTTTTGATCGGACCGAAACTGGACCGTGACCGGAGCGAGACTGGCACTGTAGTGTGAATAGGCAGCGATCAAGCAACGATCAACATTCCGTCGTTCAGACCAACTAGAAATGAAAGAAAAAGGACCGAAGCATGACCGAAGCATGAACGTTGCTTGAACGATAGTGTGAATACTCAATCTTTTGATCGGAACGTTACCGGACCGTGACTTTTTTTTTTTTTTTTTGCTTCACAAAATGGCATACCTATTTTTTTTAAAGGTTTCAGGTTTGTGCTTTTACTTCAGGGGAGAGACAGAGCAATACCCAATTTCAAATCTCCCTTACACAAAATTCTGACTTCGAAGACTTGAGACTATATTCAGAGTTCTATTGGTGAGCCATTATAGCGTCGGGAAGACAACAAAACAGAGAAATATGTTGATCCAATGAGTAGGGAGAAAGATGATTTCAAGTACTTTCTGTATTGATGTTTCATTAGTGAAATAAACAAAATTGTGTGAATAGCATTCTCAATTGCAATATCTTAAAATGACAAATCAACTCTTAAAGACGACTTTTCTTAGTATCTGAATGATATTGACGCAATTCCATTAAAAAAAAAACTTCAACCCGGAAAGAAGTGGTTGGGTGGAAGAGCTCTTTTAGGAGAATCCTGGCACTTCATTTCTGTACAAACGTTCTTCAGAAAGCGTTAAAGAAACTTCATTTGTTCTTGATATCGCCAATTTCATTTCTTCATAAACAAACTCTCGACTTCCGTGCGTTTCAAATACAACTCGACTCCCTTACCGACCTACTGGGTACCTCATGTTGATCCTCACACACTCCTATTCCCACTCTGTAGTGCCGGGCGGTTTGGATGTCAGATCGTACAGAACTCTGGATATCCCCGACAGGGCTTGCAGCTCTGTGAACATCTTCTGTACTACCTGTGGAGAATTAAAGCAAATGGAAACTGAATGAATTGAATTGAAAAACCAATAAATGGAATCTTATAAAATAAATGAAGAAATTTTGATGATTTATTCAAAACTTTACACGCTAGCCCAGTTAGCTTGGTTGGTAGTATGTCTGCTTTGTAAGCGCTAGACCGCGGGTTCGATTCCTGCCCGGAGCGGATTTTATCCTGAACGTATAAGGTTCTCGAAACGGCTGGCTTTCTCCTATTCCGTTGTCCTTTTCTCTTTGATTTCGGGACGATAAGATTTTAGCAGTTACAGTTCCTTCGATCCAACCTCTTCAAAAACGAAAAAAAAAACAGGTAAAATGTCTCGTAAAATTCTTAGGACAAAAGCGGTTCAGGAGGTACAAAGAAAGGAAAAATAGTGAACTTCTAAAAAAACGTATAAATTTAAAAAAAAAAAAGTTGAAAAATAATTATAATTATGTATACAACATTGCTATTTATTTGTAAATAAAGGAGAAGACTGTGACTTACATCTACAGGGATGTGCTTGCCAGGCAGCGCAGGTACCCCAGTCATAAAGTCGTTGGTCACGAAAGGTCTTAGCACGAGTGACCTCTGACACGAGGGAGTGCGAGATGTGGGCTCCCGGTCGAAGTGGATAGGAATTAGAACAACGGGCATCTGAGCAATTCTATTGTGGTAGTCAAACATGATCTGAAAATCAAATACCAAACAGTTACTTAGGTATAAATGTTTAGATATTTTTGATCTTTTTAATAATTAGATAATTACACAAAGGCACATAAATTGCAAGTAGGTCAGTAAACTCTAGAGCTAACTCGGAGAAAAAGCCCTCTATGGAACCTTCAAAGGTCCAATGAGCCAGCCTAGTTAGCTTGGTTGGTAGCGCGTTTGCTTTGTAAGCGCTAGGCCGCGGGTTCGATCCCGCCAGGGGCGGATTTTATCCTAAACGGATAATGCTCGTTCTCGGAGTGGCTGGGCTTCTTCTATCCTGTCTTCATCTTTTCGATTTCGGGGCGATCAGACCTTAGCAGTTTCAGTTCCCTCTATCAATCCTTTTTTTTTTTTTTAAAGTACAACGGACCCCAAAATGTAATGAACAAATTATCTAGGCCCCAAGTCAAACCTTGCGGAAATTTCGGGGTGATGCGGAGATATACTAAAAATTCAGCGATAAGGCGCTTGCTTACTAACCAGACATTTTGATTCCCAGAGGCGAATATTTTTTTAATACCTACTTGTTTTCAAACGAAAAAAAAGAAGAAAAAATTAGGTCATTCTACCACGTGTATCCCAAAATTTTTGCACGATGTTGTTGCTAGACTTTAGTGCAGGGCAGGAATTTAGGTGGCTTGCTTACTAACTATACATTTTGATTCCCAGAGGCGAATATTTTTTTAATACCTACTCGTTTTCAAACGTCACGTCAGAAAAAAATAAAAAAAAATGTCAGGAACTTGGCCGTTAGGTCATTCTCCCACGTGTATCCCAATATTTTTGCACGATGTTGTTGCTAGACTTTAGTGCAGGGCAGGAATTTAGGTGACAATTTTTGAAGGATTTTTTCAATACTCACCTGATTAGCCACATGATCTGCTTGACGTAGTACGCTCAACACGCTGGACGTTAGATAGGTAGGCGTTATATCTGACACCTGGTGACTCACTACGCCGCCATGGATGTAGCATACCCGGTTCACATTGTGACACACTTTGGGTACAATACGAGCGATGACAGCCAGGTCTGTCCAGTCAGGTTCCTTCTCGCAGGAAATGCCCACCACGTAGTTGTAACTACGACAGTCTCCCTGTGAACATATTAAGATTAATAAGCGGGTCGGTTTATGTTTACTTCTCGGATTAAGCAATCTAATGGTACACAAAGCGGGTCGGTTCAAGTTTATTTCTCGAATTAAGCAATCGGATGGTATACAAAGCGGGTCGGTTTAAGTTTACCTCTCGAATTAAGCAATCTGATTTTTAAAAATTAAAATGCCAATCATATTGCTTAGAGTGCATAGACCGAGATTAAAACGGGAATTTTGATTATTCAAGAAAAATCCCTTTTTGAAACGAAATAGCTGGCAACACTGAAACCGGTAGGGGAAAGTTCACTGATCGCTTACCAATGTTGCCAGTGAGAGCATAACTTTTTCGCACCTCCCGATAAATCAGCAATAGGCCACTCGTCACTTTCTATAAATTTCTTTCTTCTCTCTTCGATTTCGGGACGATAAGACCATAGCAGTTACAGTTCCCTCTGTCAAACCTCTTAAAAAAAAAAAGAAAAAAAAATATTATTTTCTTGCACTCACCTCGTCCCGAACTTTGACGAACACGTCTCCGATGATCTTTCGTTTCTCCTCGGGATTGGACACCAGATGAAGCATCTTGGTGAGGCGAGTCCTGCCTGGATCCTTGGCATCTACTGGCACCGTGGTGGTACCATTGGAAAATATGTGCCTAGCGTTGATCACTGGAAATCACAATGGAGGAGAACAGGTTCCGTTATTATTATTCATATATTGTTGTTTTATTTTATTTATTTACGGGACTAACCCTTTGTACAAAAATGACAATAGAAAAAAATACACTAAAACTAAACAAACACAAACAACAATCAAATTTTTTTTTTTTTTTTTTTTTTTTTTTAAGCCTAATGACAGGATTCTCACTTAGTGAGCTCTTCCACCCAACTGGACACATAAAAGCTGACATGACACGCCTTGAGCAGTACAGCTATTGGCTTCGAGTAATCACTGGCGTCCACTAACATTCTAGTCCAGTGGAACAAATTAATGTACTTCTGTACAGCAGCTACAAATCCTATTAAAAGTGGCCAACTAACTGGTCGTCAATGGACTTGTTTGTAACAACAAAAGTGAATTTCTGAATTTAACCCTTTCTGATCATTTGAGGATATTAACAAGATTGAGAATCGGCCCCACCAGACTAACACATAGTTATGTGTTTACTAGATCCCCTCAATTTACTTGTCTTTGTGGTGAACCCCTCATTCTTGCTTACATTCTGATTTGCCCCCTTGATACCCCCATACGATCCTCACCATCCCACCCTCCGTCCCTATAGATGAAAAACCTGGTGTCGATACCTAAGATCCCTCAACATTATAGATAAGATATAAGCTGAATGACATGTTTTAACACATAGTCAAAACGCCTGACGGAACAAAGAGGATATTTGCACATACCTTTAACATTAAGATCTAGTTTGTTAAGCATGGTACACACGAGTGATTATATTAATACCCCTCAATTTACTTGTTTTTGTGGTGAACCCCTCATTCTTGCTTACATTCTGATTTGCCCCCTTGATACCCCCATACGATCCTCACCACCCCACCCTCCGTCCCTATAGGATGAAAAATCTGGTTTCGATTCCCTCATGTTATACCTAACATCCCTCAACATCATAGATAAGATATAAGCTGAATGACATGTTTTAACACATAGTCAAAACGCCTGACGGAACAAAAAGGATATTTGCACATACCTTTAACATTAAGACCTAGTTTGTTAAGCATGGTACACACGAGCGAGCTCTCGTTGTGTCTCATAAAGCCGTTGTCTATGTGGACAGCATAGATCTGCTCCTGAGGTAAGGCCCGGTGCAGCAGGGCAGCACACACGGTAGAGTCTACACCTCCGCTCAGGAATGCCTGGAAAATTAAATCAGAATGTGAAAGATAAATTGTAAAGTTAATAAATTTGAGAAAGGAAAAAAATGAAGACCGCAAACAAACGAGGAAAAAAAAGCGGATGCCGCCAACAAAATCCACGAATTTCGTGAACAAGCCGCGGATACCGCGGATTCCGGGAACAAATCAGTCATACTGCGAAACAAACTGCGGATACAGAAAACAAATTACGAATACCGCAGATACAGAGAACAAACCGCGGATACCACGAACAATCCGCGGATACCGCGAACAATCCGCGGATACCGCGAACAAACCGCGGATACCGCGAACAACCCGCGGATACCACGAGCAACACGCAAATAAACCACGGATACCGCGAACAAACCGCGGATACCGCGGATATCACGAACGACCCGCGAATAAAGCACGGATACCGCGTACAACCCACGGATACCGCGAACAAACCGCGGATACCGCGAACAAACCGCGGATACCGCGAACACCACGAAAAACCGCGGATGCCGCGAACAAACCCCGGATACCTTGCACTAACTGTGAATAACTTAACGCCTATATATATAAAAAAGAGATCAATATAATTATGAATCTTTTTCTCCTTGCTTCCTAAAAAAATGCAATAAATTACCCCATGGAAAGTAGGTATCATCTTCCTAATACTTTATTATATATATATAAAAAAGAGATCAATATAATTATGAATCTTTTTCTCCTTGCTTCCTAAAAAAATGCAATAAATTACCCCATGGAAAGTATCATCTTCCTAATACTTTATTGCCATTATTATCAAATTTTAGGTACCTAATTCTGTACTTTCTTCTTATGAACCTACTCAACTACTCATTTATTGGTTTAGGTCATTTGAAAAATTTCCTAAAGACTAGGTTTGTTTGATGGTAGAAAATTCATACATATTGGCAAGCAGTTACCTAATTGTTTACATGATTCCATAATTATTCTGACTTCATGTACTTACTTAAAATACAAAACCTAAAAAATTTTACAAATAACTTACAATCATCCACATAACAATACTTCAATAACAAAAAGAAAAAGGTAAACAAACAAAAAACTATCTTACTCTGTGTGAGATAAATGTGAATATGCAAATAAACTAATAGTATAAATATCTAAAAATAGACCATCCACATAACAATACTTCAATAACAAAAAGAAAAAGGTAAACAAACAAAAAACTATCTTACTCTGTGTGAGATAAATGTGAATATGAATATGCAAATAAACTAATAGTATAAATATCTAAAAATAGAAAAGATGAAATGGCAAAATATAATAAATCAAAATGTAAAAACATGAATGAGTAGAGTACTTACCTACTTGGAATCATGCACATTAGGTATGTTTTGATGCAATTTTTTCACCAGTTTTAATTTTTCACTTTTTTCCCTCTATTTGATATTCCTTCTCACTAAAATATGTAGGTATCTTGTAGAGATACTGTTGTGGGCACATTAAAATTTCATTTTCTATTTAACCTTGGAATCATGCACATTAGGTATGTTTTGATGCAATTTTTTCACCAGTTTTAATTTTTCACTTTTTTCCCTCTATTTGATATTCCTTTCCACTAAAATATGTAGGTATCTTGTAGAGATACTGTTGTGGGCACATTAAAATTTCATTTTCTATTTAATGGAAAATAAATTACCATGTACTTATGTATTGCCTAATATTAATCACATTGTCATCATTTGTTTTCCATGTAGAGGTAAGAGAAGAAGAAAGAAAAAATAATAAGTGATCAAAAATGAATTTTTGAACCTAGCAGTTGTTGAATCTACAATTCCATAGGCAGGTACTGTTGTCCCTCAGAAAGGAAAGTGTTTGAAGTAATTTATACAGGGTGCATTGGGTTAAGTGAACACCCCCCTTTAACTTGAGCCCCACATGAGTCAGTTTTGGAGTTCAATCTATTTAAGGTAATTTATACAGGGTGCATTGGGTTAAGTGAACACCCCCCTTTAACTTGAGCCCCACATGAGTCAGTTTTGGAGTTCAATCTATTTATGTTGCAAACTTTCTGACCTTGTTGGGGAATGTCTTTTACATACAAGGCAAGTGATTACTATGCCATGGGAGTTGACAATATTAGTAGCAGCCACTTCTCAAGAGGTAAAAGGATTTGTTCAGAAAACCCATTACCTGAGTGCACAAAAGTACATTCAGTTTTGGCTCATTGCTCCCTATCCCAGGCCCATACATAGGGTTTTATTGATGGGGGGGGGGCTAAGAGTCCATAAAAAACCCATTACTTAAGTGCACAAAAGTACATTCAGTTTTGGCTCATTGCTCCCTATCCCAGGCCCATACACAGGGTTTTATTGATGGGGGGGGGGGCTAAGAGTCCATAAGTCCATAACAGTGATGTATCAGCCTCCCCCTGAGTGAAGGAACAAAAATTAAATCCAAAGAGGGGGGGGGTGCAGGCCCCCTTTCCTTCTACCTTCTAATTATGACCCTGCCTGCCCAGTCCACACTGATTCAAGTCAAATGATGTCTACATGGCAAATCCATTAATCCATCAATTTTTTCACCACAGAATCCTGATTAGCACTTGGACTTTCTAATGTTACTGTTTTCAAAGTGAGAAAATGCTACTCACAGGCTCACACAGCAATGTCATATGACATGTTTTCTTTTCACGATTTTCAGATGGCAATGGTACAATGCTAGGCAATGTTCCATTTCCCCTATTTTCTACCAATATCACCTTTAAATTTATGAAAGGAAAATAGGTGTCAAGTCTGTCATGGATTCACATGACGGATTTTTCACGTCAGAAAAATCTACCACAGAATGGGCTTTGTCCACTACACATTAGTTATGCATTGGCCTCAATCTCCAGACTTTTTTTATGAATCCTTTCTATTGTCCAGTGGTGTGTACTGTTCCTGTAATAAACTATGAATAATATAAATGGGTGGGTACCTGCTATAAAATTGGCGGACATGGCTACGGGACGAAATGACTCTGCTACCTTCTCTATGGAGTCCCCATGTGTGAGAAGTACAGGCTGTGCAGGCTGAAGACCTCTGAAATAGAAATAGAACATGATAAAAATTTCAACCTATGCCTTGTAAGAGCTAGGTCGTGGGTTCAATTCTCACCCCGGCTTCCTCGTATTCTGGTTTCCTTCTCTCTTAGATTTCGGTACGCAGGCAATATACTATTGATCCAGGAATTGGTCAGTTTCTACTCACTTGAACAAAATGCACTTGGGATCCACTTCAATATCTAACTGACCATCTTCTCTGCCATCCTTCCTGATGACTGTACCACCGAACTCCTTATTCATCATCTGCATTCCGTAACAGATACCTGTTCAAGATAAAACAGAACATTATTATTAGCTACTCCTGACAAGTCTGGCTGGGGTGCTTTAAACGAGGAGGATACCAGCATGAGATTTATCTTGCTAAATAAATAGCAAAGGTTGAGTGCGAAGAGCATCCACTCGTAAATTTTTGGAGCCAAAACCAATTGTCAGTTCAAAAGAAAGCACCCTAGAACTGATTGAGAGGCTGACAAAAAAAAAAAAAAACGCCGAACCCGTCTGAACACGGAAAAGCCAAAGAAGAAGACTCATGACATCCTGTTATTTTGAATACATTCTCCATGAAAGTTAGAATCAAATGAAAAGAGAGAGATTATAGTTAAGCTTTTTTAAATGCTTGTCACAAATGTCGCTATCCTACATACACAATTACACATCGATTAATTTTATGACTTGACTTGGACTCGAACCTCTAGAAGCGAAGTCCACCGCGCCAACCATAACTATGTATTACAATAAGGTTTTAGTCAAATAAAAATATTGAACTTGAATTTTCTACTCCATCTATGGATCCTATGACTTACCCAATACAGGAACGCCTATTTTGAAGATATCTGCATCGTATCGGGGAGCATCCTCTGCATAGACTGAGCTGGGCCCACCGGATATTATAATCCCCCTGAAATTGAAAACAAAATTTGTTGATATGGAGCATCAAAAAATTACAAAATCTTTCTAGTGAAAAAAAAAAAAAACAAAAAAAAAAACAAGGATATACCTACGTGGCTCTTTATTTTTTTAGTAGGTATTTAACATTTATTTTGAAAACATTTTACAGCCGAATTTTTAGCTTCAATAGTATCAATCATATCAGGTCTAGCCTTATGTATATCAAGAGAGTCCTAGTATCACAGAAGTAGTAAGATTGTACTGTCTACAGACTCACCTATATCCACACTCCTTCAGAGTGAAGGCGGGAGTGTCCAGGGGCAAAATGTCACTCTCCACATTGAGCTCCCGCACCTTCCTATCAATCACTTTCCCGTACTGGGCCCCGGCGTCCAAAATGGCCACGCACTCGGACCGCGCAGCCCCATTCGTCGACACATGATGGTTCATGGCCTCTGAGCTGTGCATCATTTGCTTGCAATACTCTGCCCACGTGCAACACTGGAATACAAATTCAAGGAGTTCTGTTCATGATGGCCGTAAAAATATAAAGCCGTGTCCACAACATGGTCAAGCGATGTCGATCGGTATCGCCTTGGATACAGACCACACTATAAATTCTTTTCATTACACCAGAATCCTTTAATCTTATCTAAGTACTTTATATGCGTTCCAGGCACTGTTGACTGTTGATCGACATTTATGCTTTTCTAGTTGTCAGTTGTCATTTCTTTTGTATTCCCCTCGGATATCTTCTACACCATCTTCTCTCATATCAAAGAATATTGAATATTGTGCAAGTTTGTATAATAAGTACAACAACAAGAACAAGAATTTGCACTCATCCCGCACACATTTCATATCATGACGTTATGATGTACACCTAATACCTACTATGATAAGAATCTGTAGCGTGGTAGCTAGAATTTGGCCTTCGCGAACTTTGAAACGTGAGGTTTTCTCCGAGCTTTGAAATACGCGCACAAGTCACGTAGGTCCCTACCTACGAACCTACGTAAGTCAGTAGCTATGTTAACTCAACAAAATTCCAAGTTTTTTTAAAACCAATTTATTGAGTCCATTTATTTTTATTCGCTTCTAGCAATCAAACCTAGGGAAAAAGTTAAGAAAAATAAGTAAATAAATTTTGATAAAATAAAACCCACATATCTCACAAAGTACTTACAATCTTGCAAAGGCTGACAATATGACACAAGGAAGGTAGCTACCTGTGTATGAACTAAGAACGTTACCTAAAGAGTTTTATGAACTGACAACAAGAAATAAGGCTTGTAAAACCCATTCCAAACTTGGTACCTACTGTGTGCTCCTCTCCTATCTATTTTTTTACATTGTATAATCACTTACATAACTATTGTGATGTAACAAGGGTGTAATCAATAGGTAGCAACGAAAAAAGGTTATCATGTTACACGTTCAAAGCTCTAGAAATGTTAAAAGTATACACATAGATATATATAAAAATATGCGTTCCAGGCACTGTTGACTGTTGATCGACATTTATGCTTTTCTAGTTGTCAGTTGTCATTTCTTTTGTATTCCCCTCGGATACCTTCTACACCATCTTCTCTCATATCAAAGAATATTGAATATTGTGCAAGCTTGTATAATAAGTACAACAACAAGAACAAGAATTTGCACTCATGCCGCACACATTTCATATCATGACGTTATGATGTACACTTGAACACCTAATACCTACTATGATAAGAATTATTATTGGGAAAAAAGGAAGTAGGTAGGTACTATAAGATCTGTAGCTCAGACTACATAGGAAGATTGATTATTGATGTGTTTCCTGTGTCTTTATAGGGTATCCTGTTCAAAAAAGGTGTCTGGGTGTCATTTGATCAAAGTACAGCAAATGCTCCAAACAGCAGACACCCTTGTTGGTCCCAGAGATTTTGTATGAAAGGCCTTTTTTTTTCTTTCACAGAGTTAACTTAACCAAGTTTATCTGTGACATTCTGACATTAGCATGTTAAATTTAATAATTTGTTCTGGACAGAATACCTATTGACCTTTTTTTTTTAATGAATAACCAAGTAAATAATAAGTAAATAGGTAGGTAGTAATTAGAACAAAATAGTGCTGATATGTACTAATTTTTGCAAAATTTAATCAGAATGCTGAGGAGGAAAAAAATAATGACTCAACACTGCATTTGCCTATCTAATATTTGACACCTACTATCAATATTCTACATGTTTAATTTTATTTGCTAAATCATCATTACATATCTACATATTCCTCTTCTTAGCCTAGTAATCACTATACACCATAAGAAAAAAAAAAAAAAACAATTGTCCTGCTAAGTAAGCTAGTTGAATAAATTTGATATCTCACATTTGTTTACATAAAAAATTAAAACAATAATAATTTTTTGTTGTTACTAAGCAGTAAGTATGTAAGTCAGTAAAGAGAATGATTATTGAGTGGGTACCTATGCTAAATCAAAACCTACATAAATGATTTCTAGATCTATAGAGTAAATAGCAAAATAAGTAACCATGTTTTTTAAAAAAAATCAACTAGGAATCTATATTTATTTGAGGTACTGATCTGTCTTGGTAGCTCAAGGGTTAGGCATAATACGAGTAGGCATTTGTCTAATAAATGATCAGGAAATAGCAAATTTAAATCAAGTTAGGGCATGAAATTGTATGCTCAATCATTACAGAATTATACCTCATTCAGCAGTAGACATAAGTGTACAATGTACATTATTGTTTTTAAAACCTACCTACTACCTACTCTATAATTTTCCCCTCAAATTTATTTTATGGAAGAAGAAAAGTAAGAACAAATTATTATTTATTGGACTGGATTCGAGAAGACTATGGGGGCCACTCTACACAGACACACATGCCACTATTCTTTGTGATTCAATACTTTAATAGTTCATAATCAATAAATCTGATAATGGATGTACCTACTTAATTCATTGGAGAATTCGAAATGAATTTGATTGTATTCAATCAGGTATGCTTATGTGAGACTAATAGAAAAATGTCTTGTTTTACACAAGAGATAGGTGGCTGATTAGTAGGTAGCTGATTATTTAGTGATAGGTAATACTTATAGGGTAATTTTATTTCTTTCTTCTGTATTTCAGAGAGAGGCAGTATGGAGTGGAGTGTTTTGACAACTTGAAGTCTGACCAGCTGGAAAATAAAGTAAACATACACTTAACTTTTTTGTACTATGTATATTGATGTGGGAGGGGGAAGTCATCTTCTATCTTACATAAAGAAAAAAAAATATTCTATTCATTTAGATTTTAGGTACTATTCAGGACACTAACACTTTTCCTGATAAATAGCCAGTAGCCAGTCTAGTTATAGGATAGCCAGCCTAGTTAGAAAGGTAGCACCTGCCTTGTAAGTGCTAGGTCGTGGATTCGATTCCCACTTGAAGCAAACTTTATCCTGAACAATCAAAATTCGTTGTTCGTTCTGAGAATAGCTGGTTTCCCCTATTCCATACTCTTGGTCGGAAAGATAAGATCTCTGCTGGTACAGTTCCTTATATCAAAGTTAAGAAAGAAAAAATGCGATTGTTCTACCAGCTCAGGCAAACTTAGACTGTTTAGCAGTAGTTAGCAGTATTTCAGTATTTTAGGTTTCCTCTTCAAATTTATGAAAGTTTAATCAATTTCGTTATGCTTTTCCAGAACATGGGCATATTCGTGGACATCAAAAGCAATCCAATGGGTTCTCCATCTTCCAGTGAGTCTGATATAGACTTGGCTATTCGTCGCTCTGTAGATGAAGAACTGGCTTTGTCTGATGATGATTCTAATGATGAACCAATGGTTGTGTCCGAGACTCGAACCAAGGACAGGAGGAGCCTCACCCCCGATGTGTTACCAGTGGTGAGTTGAATTTTTACTTTCTATCTCCTTCTTGTTTTCAGTGATCTCCGTAGTCCTTAGCACAGTGACCATCACATTTTATACAAGGGGTAATGATACATCACATCACATTAACATATGTAGCACTTGGGATAAATTTTTCGTGATCTTTTAGGGCTTAATGCTTTTTTTTCTCTCATAAAAACTGTGCTACAAAACAAAACTGATTTTCAAGTACTTGGGTATTAAAAAAATTCTAGAGCAATAACTATAGTTACATATGCCCATGTAAAATTTGGTTTTTATTGCAGAGAGATGAAGATGATGAAGAGGAAGTGGTTCCTGTGTCTCAGAGGACAAAACCCAACAGTGCTGGATCTGAGAGTGAGGATGAAGATAGCGATGATGATCTCAGACTTAATCGTATTATCAATGAGCACAACATGTCAAACGGATTGATCAATGGTGTCACCGTACCTCTAGTGAGTATTCCAATTAGGTACTTTATTTCTTTATTATAAGAAAGTGCCTATTGGAATTTAATCGTATAAAATAAACACACACAGACGAGGACAATTGAGTAGCGACCATTAGCGGCAGTGTAAGTCAGTAACGTGAAAAGATTTTTATTGAAATCCATGATAGTTGCGAAATTAGAAAAAAAGTTCAATCTGAGAAACAAATTACTAGAAAATTGAAACTTTTGTCGACGAAACCAACTAAGAACTTATCTATTAGTCATTCTAAGTAACTTTTCATTTTAAAGTAATCCTAGTACGCGGATTGATTCGTAGAAATGCATGATCTAATTTCAGGATGATGAAATCAAACCTAGACCTCGTTCCACATATTCCAGTGATTCAGATGATAGTTGTTCATCACGTGATGAAGACAGCAAGTCTCCGTTTTCTTGTCAATATTGTGAGAAAAACTTCCGCTCTAATGCTGATCTCAAGCGCCATGTCAGATGTCATACGGGCGAACGTCCCTACACGTGTGAACATTGCTCCAAATCTTTCAGTCAAAGTGCACATCTGCAGCGTCATCTACTGACCCACCCTGACAAGCTATCTGTACACAAGTGTCCTGTCTGTGACAAGTCCTATCCTCTCAAGATGCAACTCATTGGGCACATGGCTATACACAGTAAGAAAGATCCAGTCACCAAAGTCAAGCCCAAGTTCCAATGTGACTACTGCCAGAAAACGTTTGACATTCATCACAAATACAAGAACCACATGTTGGCACATATGAATGGGACTTTGCATTGCTGTGACGTGTGCGGACGTAGCTTCAAAATGAAATCCTATCTGATAGTACACAAACGTACACACACCCAGACGAAGGTGTACACGGGCGATAGACCATTTGTTTGTACTGTATGTGGGAAAGCATTCCTCAGTAGTAGTAATCTGGAGTTACACTCGACCATTCACAAGTATGAGAAAACCACGTTTCCTTGTGAAGTCTGTGGCAAGGAGTTCTCCAGGAAATCAAATTATGTAGCTCATGCCAAGTCACACTTTAAGTAAGAGAGCTTTCGTAATCTTGAGCTCGCTCCTTTGTGATAGCTTAATTGAACAACAATAGTTTATGCTTGACTATATTGGGTAATCTCATATATTTTTTTCGTCCCAAGAGCGAACAGAAGGGAAGACAGGATAGGAAAAAGCCAGCCTTTCCGAGAAAGAACCTTCTCTGTTTAGGATAAAGTCTGCCCCGGGCGGGAATTGAACCCGCGACCTAGCGCTTACAAGACAGACGCGCTACCCTCCAAGCTAACTAGGCTCGCCCTTTTGTGTTCGATATGTTTAATTCTACTCTTGAGATTTCATTTCAAGAGAGTACTATTATATTAATACCTTGAGCTCGCTCCTTTGTGATAGCTTAATTGAACAACAATAGTTTATGCTTGACTATATTGGGTAATCTCATATATTTTTTTCGTCCGAAGAGCGAACAGAAAGGAAGACAGGATAGGAAAAAGCCAGCCTTTCCGAGAAAGAACCTTCTCTGTTTAAGATAAAGTCCGCCCCGGGCGGGAATTGAACCCGCGACCTAGCGCTTACAAGACAGACGAGCTACCCTCCAAGCTAACTAGGCTGGCCCTTTTGTGTTCGATATGTTTAATTCTACTCTTGAGATTTCATTTCAAGAGAGTACTATTATATTAATATAATCATTATGTAGTCAGTGTGTGTATTTATTTTTACATTTAATTAGGGGTAACCAAATTTTTATGGCATTCTCTTTCATCTTGAGCTGAAAACAGCATGCTGTAAATGACTTCTAGTTAGCAATTTTTCGGATAGAAATCCAACTATATTATTTATTTGTTTATTTATTTTTCATATTTTCCTTTTCTTTCTTTAACTTACTATTGGTTTGGATCATGTCAAAATCCTCTCTATAATAACGATATGTATTTAATGTTTGAATTTAATAAGGATATTTTTTTATACATTGTATGATGTATAATAATATGATGTGTAGATTAAATTAATTATTGTAAAGTTTAGTTTACACTGTCGCAAACATAGTGAGACATATGCTATCTGGCTCAAACATTAGCCAAGTGTGCTATTGTCCTCGTTCGCTTGTTATGTGATGGTGTAAACAAATCCTTTGTTTCTAGTAGGAGTTGTTGACTTTATGAAATTGTAGCTAATTTGACTAATGAACTTTTTTCATTCCTGTTATTATTAGCTAATACCTACATATTACAGAGGCAGTTCAATCTCTTGTAGATATGGTTTTTGTTATGGTGTGAAATCTGCAAAGTAATTTTCAAGGGTTCTCCAGTTACTATATCTCTCTATCCCAAGTATAAGTAAGGATATTTTTTTATACATTGTATGATGTATAATAATATGATGTGTAGATTAAATTAATTATTGTAAAGTTTAGTTTACACTGTCGAAAACATAGTGAGACATATGCTATCTGGCTCAAACATTAGCCAAGTGTGCTACTGTGCTCGTTCGCTTGTTACTTGTTATGTGATGGTGTAAACAAATTCTAGTTTAATTGCGTATGTTGTAGTCTCCCATGGGAACTCTTTGCCTTGCTGAAAAATATTCCTTGTGTCAAATTTTACTCTTGATTTAACAAGGACATATTTTGTATATACTACCCAAGTGTTTTGTTTGTTAGTTCATTATTGTTTGATAAATTTAAGGCTGTATATTGTGCGTTTGGTAATAACCTAATTTAACAAAATGTCCAACTAGTATCTCGGTGTTTTACTAAAGATTTTTCATTTTCTAGAATTTCTACTTATTTATTACCTACCTACACTGTGTGGGAAATCCATACAAGGTAGGTAGGTAATGGGATAGTATATTCGGTCGATTTTTTCGATTCAAGGGGTTTTCAATTGCATTTTTCTTTCTTTTTTGTTGTGCCATGTCAATGACTGTTGTGTTTAAAGCTGGCTCGAATATTTATATTTTATAGGTCAATTTTTATTAGAAAGATATTTTCGTCCTCTGTACGGCTCAAACAGTCCCAGACTCTTTTTTTTTTCCTTCCTAACACTTGGATATTTTTTATTTCTTGGCATGGAATTGTCAAATATGTAATTGTATTTGAGAGTATCATCGTATTGTAATAACAATTGAAATAAAATAATTGTATTTAAAGATCTTTATCAAATAATTTATTCAGAACTCATTTTTCATTGTTATAACATTATTTTGGTCTACCCAACAGCCTCAATAGGTATCAGTTGTCCCATGTACCTACTACGTATAACAAGTCTCAAATTGACCACAGAGCTTTGAGTTAAAGGACTCGTCTTTTTTTCGAGCAGCGTAAATGAGCACTCTTTAAAATAATGTCAAACCTCAGAACTGTGCGAAAAGTGAAGTGCAAGGTATTGCTTCCGGGATCGTAGCCCCACCTTATTATACGTATCATACTTACGAAGTACCTACCGAGTTGGGTTTTATGTGAAATGGTCATCTCCACTAATTTTATAACACTCCCATATTGCATAATCACTTATTTTCCCGGCGTCCATAGAAATTTTTCAATTTTTTTTTTTTTTTTTTTTTTCACTTTCAAAATTATTCGTAACTGAGTCTCCAAGTGTAGTGCAATAGTCCTAAACTAAAATGGACGTGGCACATAAGGGATCAGGAAGAGACAGCCTTAACATAATAATAATAATAATAATATATCTCAAAAATTATTGGAAATATATACTCAGGGTATGGGAGGAGCCTATTGATTCTTTCTGTCCAAAGGTAAAAGTTTCAAACTTGCAATCCTCCCAACAATATGTCTGTCTCTCGGAAAGTAAAGTAGGTAACTGAAAGTGTGGATTAAAGAGACCTTCGGAGGTAAAAATATGTGTCCAGCAATCATCCCTTCAAAACTCTTAGACGATTCTTAAAACTTTGTTATTGTTGTTGTAGGTATGTTGTAGCTTTTATCAATTGAAAAAACTAACATTAAAACCAACTATTTTTATTAAAACAATATTTTGTATGTACGTAAGTATGTATGATTGATCAAATAAAAATATAGTATTTGTTAAAAAAAAAAAAAAAAAATTTTTTTTTTTGGAAATATTTTTTATTGATAAAAAAAAAAAATAGTTTTTTTTAAAAAAAAAAAAAAAAAAAAAAAAAAAATTGATAAGATTTACAAATTTACCCTCACTTCCCCATGCTTTCAGTAGTGTCCCTATTTGTGGACTCTGCACTCAAGCCTAACCCATTTCCTACTTGACTTGCAGCATCCAACACTCCCCCATGTAGTGCTGCCAGCAGCGCTGGCACCGTGTCCCCATTCGTAGACTTCGCTCTCAAGGACACCGCGTTCGATCTGAAGGACATCCTCAAGGATGCGAAAACCTCCAACGTGAACGTTCTCGTGACAGAACAGGAGGCGAATAACGAGATCCGATTCGACTCGGAGAAGTTCCCGAGAAAGGAACGGAGACATGAGGTGGTCAACGTGAACTCGTTTCATATCTACGAGAATCAAACGTCGGGGAAGAGGAACAAGAGTACCGTGCTGCACTACAACTCCGCACAGGACTTTCATGACGGACTGGTAATAGAATAGAATATACATTGTTTATTCTGCTCGAATGAGACCAAAATGTCCCTTTACCCCCCCCCCAACCCCCTAATTACTCTCCTCCTCTTCTTATTCGCCTCTTCCCATGTCCTATGTAGTCCCCTAAACCCATAAAATAAACCGGTAATGCACCTGATTCCTTTCCCTTTGTTGAAGGACGGGACCAGAGAACCCCCGCTTACGAACGATTACTCCTTGTCTAAAATGGTCATCTCCACTAATTTTATAACACTCCCATATTGCATAATCACTTATTTTCCCGGCGTCCATAGAAATTTTTCAACTTGAGCTTGAGCAGTTTTCTGAAACGAGGGATAAAGGGAATTTTGATTATTCAAGAAAAATCCCTTTTTGAAACGAAATAGCTGGCAACACTGAAACCGGTAGGGGAAAGTTCACTGATCGCTACCAATGTTGCCAGTGAGAGCATAACTTTTTCGCACCTCCCGATAAATCAACAACAGGCCACTCGTCACTTTCTATTCAGTTTTGCTTTAAAAAGCCGTAAAAAAAATTCCGTCAGCCAAGTTCAGTTTTGTGATCTCTCTCTCTCTCAGGTCACAATCTAACGCTCTCAAGGACACCGCGTTCGATCTGAAGGACATCCTCAAGGACGCGAAAACCTCCAACGTGAACGTTCTCGTGACAGAACAGGAGGCGAATAACGAGATCTAATGATCAGCCGATGAGTTTTTCTTCTGCACACTTCTCTATCCTGTGCCATTCCCTTCAGCTCTTGATAGGTTCTGCATTCCATGTCCTCTATTTGTTGGATGAATTCTTTCCTTGGTCTTCCTCTTCTATCTTTTCCTTCCACAACTCCTTCAATTACAGTGTGTAGCAGGCTCTCATGGCGTAGTGTCAGGAAAAAGTGTATAATTTTAGAAATCTATGGTTAAACTCATTTCTGTTACACCCTGATCGAGATCATATCCATGCAAATATGCAACTTTGATTTTTATCAAGGAGCATAAATATTTTCCAGAGAGCATGACACATTTTCTAAGATCCGGCAACACTGTTAGTTACTACGAGAAGTCGAGAAGTGGCGGTGGGTTATTTTACTGTATTTTTAGTTTTTCTTTAACTTTTTTTTCGCCTCTTTTGCATTTCTTCTAGGATTTTCGTTTTATTTGTGAATCGGTGTTGTAAAAATTTACTTTCATAAGTAGTAGTGCGATTATTCGACCAATCAAGAAAGTTTCCTTCTGGTAAAGTAAGTTCTAATCAGTACGTGATCTGGGCATCTGGCACAGATCTCCTCGGGTACCTGCTGTGAATGTCTTCATGATCAACTTTCACTACATGATCAGAGGAAAATACAGTAAAAGTTTGATCATTGGCCTTGGTGTTTTCTAAAGATGGTCAGAATAATATGACCTCATTGATAATTGTTTTGATGATCTTGTCTTATTTTTCTTGGGGGTCATTCACTTTTTCCCCATGGGATCAGTAGATGAAAGAAATGGAGCAAATCGTAAAGCACAATTTTTAAATACTCTCCTCCTCTTCTTATTCGCCTCTTCCCATGTCCTATGTAGTCCCCTAAACCCATAAAATAAACCGGTAATGCACCTGATTCCTTTTCCTTTGTTGAAGGACGGGACCAGAGAACCCCCGCTTACGAACGATTACTCCTTGTCTAAAAAAAAACTGCCTCTGAGTCCGAGTACAGGATTACCAAATCTGCACTACTCGTACATTATCTTATTTTCCTTTACAAATCTTCCGAAATTAACCGGTTTTATCTATGCAACAACATTTAAGCCACTCAGTACGAATAACGAAAGGCGTCTTCTGATTGGCTCAAAGGTTTTCGTTGCGTTTTTTTTTTATAGATCAGACAGACCTTAGTTATTTCTACCGTAATCATTAGTTTTTCGTACCTGAGTACAGGATTACCAAATCTGCACTACTCGTACATTATCTTATTTTCCTTTACAAATCTTCCGAAATTAACCGGTTTTATCTATGCATCCACATTTAAGCCACTCAGTACGAATAACGAAAGGCGTCTTCTGATTGGCTCAAAGGTTTTCGTTGCGTTTTTTTTATTTTTTTTTATTTTTTTTTTTATTTTTTTTATAGATCAGACAGACCTTAGTTATTTCTTCCGTAATCATTAGTTATTCGTAATAATCATTACTACTTGTTGATTTCAGGTGGATTTGAAGCGAATCAAGATGTACGACGAGCACGCTAAGTGTAACAGTAACACGCCGGATGAGAAGGAGAAGAATTTCATGATGGAAATCTCGCGCAAGAAATATCTGGAGAAAAATATCCGCATGGAATGTGAGAGGAAAAATAACAACACTCAGGTAAAACTCTCGTTTAGTAAACCTTGGTTTAATAAATGTGTCCTATTTGTGCCTTATGTTCCTTGAACAGTCCTATGAACTCAGTTCACCTGCCTTGGAAGCCAGCAATGACATTGTAGGAAAATATTGGGAAGCCAGAGGTAAAATGACCTGTAGTCAAATAACCCGACATTTGCAAACAACAACAACAGTTTCATAAATCCCGAGATTATCGTCCTAGAATCCCAGGATTGAAAGTTTATTCCGGGATTGTAACACTACTCGTTACACTAACCTCATTAAGTGGAGTGGATAGAGGGAACTGTAATTACTGAGGTCTTATTGTCTTTTTTACAGACAGGCAAGAGATAAGAGTAATAGTGATGGACTTTTGGGTTCGGTTGATTCTGCCCCGGGCGGGAATCGAATCCGCGACAAGGCAGGCGCTACCTTCCAAGCTAACTAGGCCCTCAATTTTCGTGTTGGTACGTGAAAGTATGAAAGCTTGAAATAATAATAATATGGTGTTTTGTAAAGAAACTTGATCACTAGGTCATTCTCCCTATTAATTAATGGGTTTTCAGATGACAGGAATAGAAGAAGATGGCGTGGCTGTATCGGATACAGTAGTAAGTACTGTAGATCTTCTAGCGGACAAGCACTGGCAATCCCATCTAGCTGATAACCAGAGCATTCTGGTGGATCTGTTTCAGGGACAATTCAAAAGCACGGTAAGTAGAGTCGTATTTTATTATGTGACTTTTTTTCAACATGATTCAGACAAAGGGATAGATTCCTCTTTGGATGTGCACAATTGCTGCCACAGGCCACTTAGGTATGTATTTTCAATAGTTTTCTGAAAGAGAGCCTCTGATCGAAATGTTGCTATAATATGACCTCATTGATAATTGTTTTGATGATCTTGTCTTATTTTTCTTGGGGGTCATTCACTTTTTCCCCATGGGATCAGTAGATTAAAGAAATGGAGCAAATCGTAAAGCACAATTTTTAAATGAGAAATCTCATTCCATAGTACCTTGCTTACAGGTATTCTGAAGAGTTCAATCAAGTGGAAAGAATGGGCTTACAGTGATATTTGACCAAATCTGTGATTGATTCCAAATGTAAATTTACAAATACATATCCTGAAACAGCATTAATACTTTTTACATTTTCTTGTATGCTTTCAGTTTGAAATCTCCTGGTCAACTGTCTTGTAACATCAATTTAATGGACCATGATGCTGAATTGACGTGTTTTCCCAATGCTTCTGAACATTTAGACTTGATTGCATCCCCCGAGAACATTCAAATTGAGTGTGAACTTGATCCACAAAACATCTTGGCAGCTGAATTTAGTAATCAATCATTACAAGTTTCAGACGAGTCAAATCCCATCTCTGAAAACATGGGCATTGAAAACACTTGGTAAGATTTTTTTTTTTTTCTTTTTGTAATCATCAGATTGTTTTTACATCATTTCTTTTAGTTACTTGAAAGTCATTTCTCTATTTATTGTTACATAAATAATTCTATCATTTTTCAGGTCTCAAGATGAATGTTTCTCAACAGCAAGTGCAGCTTCAAGTTTCCCTATTCCTCTACCTCCACCAACCTCTTCCGATGTATGTGAAGGTCCTGAGAACTTTACTGGAGAACTAAGCTCTCTGTTTGAGATATCTGAGGATAATGATGTTTCTGGTTAGTTTTACTAGCAGTTTTTTCCTTTGTTTCTAGTAGGAGTTGTTGACTTTATGAAATTGTAGCTAATTTGACTAATGAACTTTTTTCATTCCTGTTATTATTAGCTAATCCATATTACAGAGGCGGTTCAATCTCTTGTAGATATGGTTTTTGTTATGGTGTGAAATCTGCAAAGTAATTTTCAAGGGTTCTCCAGGTACTATATATATCTCTCTATCCCAAGTATGATTAATCCAATTTCTTCCTGCTGTCAATAATATTACCTTCATATTTATTTATGTGTCTATCAAATACAATTTGAATATCATATGTTTTAGTGACCTATCACTTTCATATGAAATACATAACTTAGATATGTTTTTCTTTTTGCAGATAACTGTGCTCAAAGGGGTGTGTGTGGGCTAAGAAACCTAGGTAATACCTGTTTCATGAGTGCTGGTATACAATCCCTTGTGGCTGCTTCAGCTCTTGTTGAGTACTTCACTAATAAATCGGAAGAGGACAGCTTGAAAAGTTCTTCAGCTTGCAGTTCTTTGGTTGATGAGTTTGCATTGTTGGTTCGGAAAATGTGGAGTGGCCAATATTCCATAGTGCATCCAAGTGACTTCAAACAAATTCTGGGTGTTCACTATCCACAATTCAAGGATTACCGTCAGGTATAACATCACCTCTTCATTGTGTAGGCATTATTGAAGTTAGAAATAATTTGACTAAAACTGATGCTTATCCTTTTTACACACCTGAGATGAGTTTGCATTGTTGGTTCGGAAAATGTGGAGTGGCCAATATTCCATAGTGCATCCAAGTGACTTCAAACAAATTCTGGGTGTTCATTATCCACAATTCAAGGATTACCGTCAGGTATAACATCACCTCTTCATTGTGTGGGCATTATTGAAGTTAGAATAATTTGACTAGAACTGATGCTTATCCTTTTTACACACCTGACCCTCAATTTTTAATCAAATACAGCTATCAACACAAGATGATTTATTTTCAATATTTTCCAAATGGGATACTTTGGTAGAATTGAATATACTATGACTTCACTTGACTTGGACTATAGTCCAAGTCAAGTGAATAGTATATTCAATTACTTAGTATAGTACTGATTTATTTTCTTTAGGTAAAATTGAAACTCTACCATGCATGATCTCAGCTGTTTAGATTGCAGCTCAGCCAGGGAGAAATGACTCAACCAAAGAGCCAAAATTGGCTCACCAATTGCAAGGTCCCACTGACCAATTTTATAATTTTAAACAAGGTCTTTAGTTGTAAACATTGGTATTGTATTTTGTTGTTATACCATACCAATATAGAAGGAACGCAAGAAATATCTGGAGAAAAATATCCGCATGGAATGTGAGAGGAAAAATAACAACACTCAGGTAAAACTCTCGTTTAGTAAACCTTAGTTTAATAAATTTGTCCTATTTGTCCCTTATGTTCCTTGAACAGTCCTATGAACTCCGTCCAATTCTTTTTACTTCGATTTATCGAGCGTACCAAAATGCATTGATTTTTTTCGAAATATCGAGAGTTTTTCAAGGGACCAGACATCAGTTGCTTCGATTTATCGAGAGTTTCGAATTATCGAAGGTTTGAATTACCGAGAGTCGACTGTATTCAGTTTTGCTTTAAAAAGCCGTAAAAAAAATTCCGTCACCCAAGTTCAGTTTTGTATCTCTCTCTCTCAGGTCACAATCTAACGCTCTTATGTATTTTCAATAGTTTTCTGAAAGAGAGCCTCTGATCGAAATGTTGCTTTTTTATGAAAAAATTCCAAGAGTCTGGCTCTCATGTGTTTAATACATGTGTTTCTGTGGGTAAACACCATGGATTATGCTTTGGCAGTCAGGGTGTTGAAAATTGATATCTCCTTGACGAAAGTGCCACAGAGAGGAATCATAAAATACGGTTTTACTTGATAATTTTCAGGTGGTGTGCTCGGGATGTCAATTCGTATCCATCACATATGAACCATTCATGTATCTCTCTGTCCCTTTGCCCTACGCTATGGAGCAACAAATTTGTAAGTACCTAACTACCTATTGTACCAACACTAGAAACGTGTTAAGAGTGAGTGAGTTACTAAAAAGAACTACTCTTTTCATTGGACTTCTGATACCTAGAAAGGGTTGAAGAGTGAGTCAGATGTTTTGGGATCGAAGCGTATGAAAGTGGGAACGATATTTGTTGCGAGTACGCTTAACACCAATGAAATGCATCAGTGTTTGTGGCGTAGTGGTCAAGACATTCGTCTGTTAAACAGGAGGGCGCGGGTTCGATCCCAGGCGAGGCATGGAATTTTATCCTCATTTATTTGAGAATTTGACCACCTAATAATGGAGCTCTAAGGGTTAGGTGGCAGAGAACGCCTCTGGCGTTAAACTTGCCTAGTGGTTACCTTCCACTCAAGAGTCTATGATTATTATTTTCGAAAGTCTTAAAACAGTATTATTTCAGGCGTCACATTTGTACCTACCAGTGTACAAGGTTCCAATGTCTCCCCAATCCAATGTTTGGTCACTATTAACAAACAGGACCGTGTGTCTCACATCAAGCAGAGTGTGTGTAAAGTACTCGGCATTCAGTCGGATTTACTCCTGGCTGAAGTACTGGATCATCATGTGGCCAAGTTCCTCGAACCCAACTCTCTGGTCCGATATGTCAACGATCTTAACAGGTACGTCGAAAAGTATGGCACCTATTCATTTAATAGTATACCGCATTTCAGCTTAGTCTGGCTGGGAGACTTTAAACAAGAAGTATACCAGCCTTAGTTTCCCTTGCTAAAGAAATAGCAAAGGTTGAGCGCGAAGGGCATCCATTCGTAAAATTTTGTAGTCATAACCAACAAAAGCGATCATCCTAGGGCTGACGAAAAACGCCGACCCGTCTGAACATGGGAAAAGGCGAAGAAGAAGATACGCAGGTAACAGGTACGTCGAAAAGTATGGCACCTATTCATTTAATAGTATACCGTATTTCAGCTAAGTCTGGCTGGGAGACTTTAAACAAGGAGTATACCAGCCTTAGTTTCCCTTGCTAAAGAAATAGGAAAGGTTGAGCGCGAAGGGCATCCATTCCCTTCGCGTAGCCATAACCAACAAAAGCGATCATCCTAGGGCTGACGAAAAATGCCGACCCGTCTGAACACGGGAAAAGGCGAAGAAGAAGATACGCAGATTGACTCTGGGTACCTTTGGAAATCTGACTACTGTGTTTTCAGCTTCTGAGTTCAATTTATAATCTCTCTCCTCTTACCTTTCACAGGAAAGTGTATGCGTTTGAGTTGTCTCCTCCCGTGAGTGAAGTGATGTCTGAAGACACAGACGCTACTAATATGGACCTGGATGTGACTAGCAACTCGGTGCAATCCCTCAAGTGTACTATATGTTTGGATGAGAAAGAGACCAACATTAAGAAACACATAGACTGTTCCTTTAGCTTGTGTGATGACTGTGTTGTAAGTATAGGCCCGTTCCCACACTTTTTTAAGACAATAAAAATGTTTCAGGAAAAAAGTCTGGATACCCTGGAGCGTAAAAAAGTTGCTAGATTGTTGCCAAAACATTTCTGAATTGTTGAGAAATCTGGATCTGAAAAAAAATGCCAATGTGTACAAGGCATAAGACTAAATAGTCCTCTTAAAGCCCGTTCCCACTTGTCATGAGTTTCATCCGATTTAGGCTGTCAGCTTAGAACAAGATGTTCCCCTCCCCCCCAATACGGCCCTATTCTTTATCTCGTCCAGTGCCTGATAGTCTACTAATGTTAGTTTTTATCTATCCACCGAAAAAAAAAAAAAAAAAAAAAAAAAAAAAAAATGCCAATGTGTAAGGCATAAGACTAAATAATCCTCTTAAAGCCCGTTCCCACTTGTCATGAGTTTCATCCGATTTAGGCTGTCAGCTTAGAACAAGATGTTCCTTTATGTTAACAGATTTAAAGAGCACATCCAAACAGTGAAGTAAGGGGGGTGCTCCAAATATCTGGAGCCTGGCCTAAGTACAGTAAAGGAGAAAAATTGAGCTCGAGCGGCCTGAGCCCCCTCCCCTTAAATACGGTCCTATTCTTTATCTCGTCCAGTGCCTGATAGTCTACTAATGTTAAAATTTGTCTATCCACCAGAATTCCTATCCGAATTACAACAAGAACCAACTGAATTCAAGTCCTAGTGAAACAATATCGTGTCCTGTGTGCGGCAAACTTATTTGTCCAGACAAAGATCTCATTAGTATAGAAAACTGTGGCTATATTAAGCCCACACTACGGTAAGCTTCTTTTTGTACATTTTACTTTCCTTTCCTAACCAGGAGGTTAAGTTAAGATGTTCGTTTTTTTTTTTTTTAAGTTTGGTTTAAGGAACTGTAACAATGTAGGTGTCATAGTCCCGAAATCGAGAAGGGAAGGAACCCGCAACCTAGCTATCGCGCTACCTTCCAAGCTAACTAGACTGGCAACCCAAATGGTTTTATTTCACTCTTAGCAGCAATAATGTTAGTCTGTTACAAGTGACCTTTCCTTTCTGGTGTTGAAATGTTAATTCAGATAGCTCATGTTTAATTCCCTACAAATGATGTTTCTGTTCTCTTTGAGTAATCAGTAATCTTTCTGTTCTTTTCCATTCTATTTCAGAACGCTCAACGTGCCGGTTGTGTTTCGGCTGGACATCCTAGGCGATGGAAACAACAACAAGAAATCCGTGGACCTGTTTGGTCATCCGAGGCTCATCTCGGTATCCAATCACATCTCGGCGGAATGTCTGCACGAGAAGATACGCAGCATCCTGCCCTCGACTTATACCAAGCCGTACAAGCTACTCCTCGTAGATGGTCAGGTAATAAGATAAGAGGAAACATGGGGAAATGGATTCTAATTGGCGAGACCCAATCTTTTTTTTTTACTCTAACAACACGGACTGTTAGGTCGTTCGCGCCGAACAACAAAGTTTGAAAAGTGCCTGCGGATGTTCTTTTTTTTTTCTTACTGTTTTGAGCCTTGATTTTATTTCTGAATCTCCTAAAGTAGCCCGCATTTTTATTTTTATAGGCGCGGCCATACTCGAAGATTAAACTATGATTAACTTTTAATCGTAGAGTAAGCAATCTGATTGACAATAAAAATTGAAATAAACCAATCAGATTGCTTAATCCAAGATTAAAAGTTAATTATTGTTAAATCTCTGAGTGTGGCCCCGGCCATTAGCTTCTCTACTAGAGCAATAGTCTTAAGAAGACGAACTGATAGCATAATGAGATTTTTTAGTATCAGCCGGCAGTGGTAAAAATAACTGTTTGTTTGTCCCCAGGGTTCGCATTGTTCTCGCTGTATGTTCAACGCGCATTGCCGGGGTTGTCCTATCGGTGTAGAGGGGTCAGTGACCTTACACAACAGTGACACACTGGCTGTTACGTTCAGCGAGACTGTGACAGACGGTGGGGACACACAGCATCCTTCCCTAGGTTGTCCTATCGGTGTAGAGGGGTCAGTGACCTTACACAACAGTGACACACTGGCTGTTACGTTCAGCGAGACTGTGACAGACGGTGGTGACACACAGCATCCTTCCCTAACAGCTCTGCGCAGTCCGAAGGCTCTCACCTTGTATGATTGTATCAAGGCGTTTAGTCAGAGGTAAAATCAACGTCCTAACATTTGTTAAAATGTATATGCCAGCCTAGTTAGCTTGGTTGGTAGCGCGTCTGCCTTGTAAGCGCTAGGCCGCGGGTTCGATTTCCGCCCGGGGCGAATTTTATCCTGAACGTATAATGTTCGTTCTCGGAACGGCTGGCTTTCTCCTATCCTGTCCTCATCTCTTCGATTTCGGGACGATAAGACCTTAGCAGTTACAGTTCTCCCTATCAAACCTCTTTAAAAAAAAACTCGTTTTGGAGGTGAACATTTGTAAAACCTTTTCTTTATAACAACTTAACACCTTTTTTTATTGTGTGTGATTTCAGTGAACTTTTGGATGAACACAACCCATGGTTCTGTCCCAAAAAAACTCGTTTTGGAGGTGAACATTTGTAAAACCTTTTCTTTATAACAACTTAACACCTTTTTTTATTGTGTGTGATTTCAGTGAGCTTTTGGATGAACACAACCCATGGTTCTGTCCTAAATGTGAAAACAACCAATGCGCCACCAAGACCTTATCTGTGTGTAGATATCCGGATTATCTCATTGTCTATTTGAAAAGGTAAATAAAATAAGACCTTCTCCTAAGTCTCAATCGTTTAGTAATGTTCCGGTTATACTTATCTATCAGTTTTTCACCTGAATCTAAGTCTAAGTGCGCGGCCACAAGGACGACCATAGACCACGGACCATTGACCCTCACCGAGACCATCAACCATCGTAGAAAAAATCTGGTGTGAACATAACACGACTTTCCTCATCCTATTGAATGATGCTTATTTTGGGTGTTCTTGTTCTTATAGCCAAACTTTGACAATATCACTAACCGTTTAGTCGATATAGCTGAAAACCGCCAAAAATCGGTCAAAATACCGCCAACCGCAGCACCTATCTCAACCAAACGTTTTGCGTTGCATCCTTGTCACATTTGTAAACTCCATACCAAATTTCAAGTCTCTAGCTCATACCGTTCCCGATATATTGTTAAATTACACCGAAAACCGCCAAAAAGCGGTAAAATGCCGCCAACCGTTGCACCGATCTAAACCAAAAGTTTCGTGTCGCATCCTTGTCACATTTAACATCTACATACCAAATTTCAAGTCTCTAGCTCTAACCGTTCTCGAGATATTTTGTTTACAGACAGACACACACAACGGACCAATGGCTGAAACTTTGGATTTAGGCTCTAGGGACCTCAAAACGTGTTTTGGCACTAAAAACTGACCATCGAGATTTTGATCCGATTACATTACTTTCCTTTCTATAGGATAAGAAAAGTAAAAATACTCAGCTCTATTTCCTTAATTTTCTGCGAGGGTCAATATTATGGTCGGAGCTATGGTCAATGCTCCGTTTAGGACGCTTCCATTCATTAGCATGGTTTGTTGTTCTCTTGGGTCGGTACTAGGCTATGATCAGTTCGCCGTTGTGGACACTTACCTACAAGATCAAAAGTGAAACCCTCAACACTTTTATAGATTGACGCTGCCGTAAGTAATAAGTTACCATAATGGGACTTCTGTTTCCTGAGCTGACAGTCTAAAAATGTTCAAGTTTAAGTATAGAAGGAACCAGAAAGCAAGGTAGACCACAACTGAGATGGAATGATCAAATCAATAAAGATATCATCAAAAGAAATCAAAATCCCACTCTCATTGAAAACCAACAAAAATTTAATGAAAGAACTTGGTGGAGAGGTTTTGTGAATAGTCGACCTGTTCCACCAAACAGAACAACTTAGGAAATGAAAGAACTTGGTGGAGAGGTTTTGTGAATAGTCGACCTGTTCCACCAAACAGAACGACTTAGGATATGTATGTATGTATGTACCATACCAATACACAAGACTTTGTTTAGACTGCTGGGATAAAGGTACTTTTTACTATCAGGCTAAACAAGGTATATTCTATTCTATCCATCTTCTTTGTTACAGCATGATTGTCAAGAGTTCCTAGCACTACTTCTGGATGGTCTTCACTTAAAATTTGTCTATCCACCAGAATTCCTATCCGAATTACAACAAGAACCAACTGAATTCAAGTCCTAGTGAAACAATATCGTGTCCTGTGTGCGGCAAACTTATTTGTCCAGACAAAGATCTCATTAGTATAGAAAACTGTGGCTATATTAAGCCCACACTACGGTAAGCTTCTTTTTGTACATTTTACTTTCCTTTCCTAACCAGGAGGTTAAGTTAAGATGTTCGTTTTTTTTTTTTTTAAGTTTGGTTTAAGGAACTGTAACAATGTAGGTGTCATAGTCCCGAAATCGAGAAGGGAAGGAACCCGCAACCTAGCTATCGCGCTACCTTCCAAGCTAACTAGACTGGCAACCCAAATGGTTTTATTTCACTCTTAGCAGCAATAATGTTAGTCTGTTACAAGTGACCTTTCCTTTCTGGTGTTGAAATGTTAATTCAGATAGCTCATGTTTAATTCCCTACAAATGATGTTTCTGTTCTCTTTGAGTAATCAGTAATCTTTCTGTTCTTTTCCATTCTATTTCAGAACGCTCAACGTGCCGGTTGTGTTTCGGCTGGACATCCTAGGCGATGGAAACAACAACAAGAAATCCGTGGACCTGTTTGGTCATCCGAGGCTCATCTCGGTATCCAATCACATCTCGGCGGAATGTCTGCACGAGAAGATACGCAGCATCCTGCCCTCGCAGACAAGAAACGCCGACCCTATTTAAATGTGTGTGCGACCCTCTAAAGGTGTGAGCTGAATCTATGTTGTCAAGGCAATGTGGACGGTTCAATCGATGGCCAGTCGACTGTGTGGAAACACCTTCAGATCTATTGTGACTTTCCCTTAACTATTTGTTTTATTTCAGGTGTGTCAGCTGGACACTACACGGCTTATACCTTACATCCAAACACCAAGGAGTGGCACTATTTCAACGATGAAACTGTATTGGAGCAGCGACCCCAAGACGAAGATTTCAACAATGCGTACATTTTGTTCTACAAGAAAAGAGGTAAGTTATAGTTTTGTGTGTGTGTTTACTTTCATTCATACTTATGTACATTATTTTCGCCTGTGATTATGAGGCTAGTGCCTAGAGATTTCGAACTTCCATGTGTATGTGGGTCACATGCTACATTGGCAAGTACTTCGCGGGCCACATACACAGGGGAGCAGTATTTTCTTGAGGGGGGGGGGTGGATGTTCCATTTTCGGAGTCCACCCCATAGTGAAAGAGCAATAATCAAGCCCGAGGGACCCACCCTAAAAGCTTCGCGGGCCACAAAAATGGTCCCGTGAGCCGCTAGTTGGAAATCGTTGGGCTAGGCTTTCAATTTAGAAAAAGGGGGGGAATAAGAAATATGGGAAAGAAGAAAGTGATTTTTTTCTAGCCTAGCCTAAAGTAAAACCACCATCTGATAAAATAATTTTTCTTTCCAGACGAGGATTCTGATGTCGAAGTATCTGGCCCGTAAGCATGCTGATTCCCGGATAGCTCTCTATTGTCATTAGGATTCTCTCATAACTTCTTGCGATAAAATCATTTCCTTGAAATGTACCGCTCTGTAGCTACTGCAGTTCTCATAGCCTCGCTGGGAAAATCCCTGTCTATTGGAAATCTGGGCAAATCTAGCTGATACTGTAAGGAAATTCTCAATGTCGTTCCTAGATTATAAATTATGCTACATTTTATGACTTGACTTGGACTCGAACCAACAACGTCCGGATAAGTCCACTGCGCTAACCACTACACTGAGGTTGGTGCACGTTGAAGCTACTTATAAATGAGAAGCGACCTGTGGTGGTATTACCTGTGCAAACACTGCAAACAGAAATTTGTTAAAATAAATTCAGAGTAGTACAAAAGGCACTCGTAATGCTGTGATACCCTTGAAATAGTCAAGCTCTTGGATTCTTCACCATATCTAATTTCATTGACTTTGACAAGTTTTAGGTAATTGTACATTGTGATCTCTATAAAATATTCTCGGGGACGTGCAATTCAATTCAACTGCCTACTTGATCTTCATACTCGTTTTTGGGTGGGTGTGTTAGGCACCTTATCCTGAATCACCCAACTTGAAATTCATAATTTTGATCGAAATTGTGAAAAATGATTTAAATATCTGTTGTTCAGAAATAATACTTTTTTCTAATTTTTATTGTTGTAAACCTATATTTCCTAAGCTGAATATAACACACAAAAAATAGTACCTTATTCAATAATTGTTTTAATTGGCCTACTTTTATGCATCTAAAACCATCATTATATCAAGGTCTTCATGTAAAATTCATGAAGAGATTTGAATCATAGCAACAACAAATTATACCACAGACACCTTGTCATTTCATTAACCAAATAGGTATGTCTAAAATCGTATAATCTTTGATGTTTGAGGCTTTGCTTTTTGCACATTGCTTATTCTTTCATTAGTACTGGCATCTTCATCCAGGAAGTTGTTGATGGTAGGTTCCGAATCTTTAGGTAAAGTTGGACAAAACCTTTTTAAGTGAGTAACATCACCACAAAGTTTGCAAGCTCCTCCTTTAGGATAAAGACCTCGAGGATTATCTGGACACTGATTAGAAATATGACCTTGTTCTTTACATATGAAACACTGAGCAAATTTGAAATCTTGTTTCTTGACAACTTTACACTCGAAGTGTGTGTGTTCTGTGGACCCACATTTAAAACAGATCCCTGTACCTTCTCCATTGTTAAGCACAGGACATTCAGATAAATTGTGTCCAGATTTCCTGCAGTTAAAACAGACACGTTTCTTTGCTCTACTCAGAGCCTTTTCAGCATTTCGACGTTGTAGTTTCATTATCTTTTTAATCTCACCACGAGGAATACCCTTGGCATATAAAGATTTCTTAAGTTCATCCAATCGTTTAGCATCTTCCTTCATGATGGGAAACCCATCATATGTCACAATGTCTACCATCTCCCCATTGATATCCATTTGATAAGGTTCTGGTGCAGGTTTCCTTCTGCTTTTGAACTCCTTTTTCTTTTTGTTCTTTTTTCCAGTATTGTTTTCAGAGGGCTGAGATCCATTATTTACTTCATCTTTCTGTTCTTTTTCTTGAAGCTTAGGACCTTTACTTTTCTTCTTTTTCACTTTTTTACTGTCCATGGCTTCAGGAATGTTATCTTCTACTTCAACTGGATTACTCTTTTTCTTTTTAACATTGCCATTCATCCCATTTTCTTTTGTGTGCTCATTTTCTTCAGACTTCAATTTCTTTTTCTTCTTTTTCTCTTTACCTGTGTTTTCATTTAGGTCTACTTCTATTTCAACAGATTTCTTCTTTTTCTTTTTCACCTTTTTCTCTTCACTTGGGCCATCATCTGGGTCTACTTCTACAGATTTAATCTTCCTTTTCTTGTTGCGTTTTGCTTCATTCTCATCATTCTTCACATCTCCATTTTTGTTACCTTTGTCTTTCTTCTTTTTCTTCTTGGGTAGACTGTTATCTATCCCAGTGTCTTCAAATGTTGACCACCCTACAGAGGCTTCTTGCTTGAGATTTTTCAATGTGTCCTTACACTTGAGTATTTCTTGTGTTTTCTCATCAACACTATTGTTGGGTTTGTTGAGGAGACCCTCTTTCATTTGTGTCCATGGAGTGGCTTCCTCTGGTTCTCTCTTGTTGGAGCTTTTTGAGCCTCTGGCTCTTGCAAAACGTGTCATTCCTGAAATAGAACAAGAAATAGATCACAAATAAGACACTTCAAAAGTAAGTTGGTTGGACTTGGGCCCATCTAAGATACTTATCTCTGGCTGGAGGAGAAGCACATCTGTACTAAGGAGCATTTCTTTGATCTAGGGCCACAAGTGCTACAAGAGTGAAAGTTCAACTTGGTGGATCAAGACCCTGAACTTTTTATCAAGTTCCCTCCCTATCTTGAGTAAAGTTTGGCAACTCGGTAACTTACCAGCTCGATAGTCCAAGGAGAGATCCGCAATATTGCTAATGTAGAATAAAGCTGAGACTACAGTCCAATTACCGAAAACACAAAAGTCAGAAGGTCCAGGGAAGTACGAAGTACCACACAAAATCGAACAACAAAATACCAAATCCAGCAACCAGCAATGCATTCACCCAAAACACGTCTTGTTGAAAGAAAATATATTTCAAAATTTGCCGCGTTCAAAATGGCGGACGAATGTTTTGGTCAATCTACCCGATCGACCAATCAAAAGAGTTGATTTTTGATCGGGTACAAATATCGTAGACCGCGAATTTCAAATTTAAACATTTTTCAGATTTTCACACTCGCGGCCTTTTTGTCCATGGAGTGGCTTCCTCTGGTTCTCTCTTGTTGGAGCTTTTTGAGCCTCTGGCTCTTGCAAAACGTGTCATTCCTGAAATAGAATAAGAAATAGATCACAAATAAGACACTTCAAAAGTAAGTTGGTTGGACTTGGGCCCATCTAAGATACTTATCTCTGGAGGAGAAGCACATCTGTACTAAGGAGCATTTCTTTGATCTAGGGCCACAAGTGCTACAACAGTGAAAGTTCAACTTGGTGGATCAAGACCCTAAACTTTTTATCAAGTTCCCTCCCTATCTTGAGTAAAGTTTGGCAACTCGGTAACTTACCAGATAGTCCAAGGAGAGATCCGCAATATTGCTAATGTAGAATAAAGCTGAGACTACAGTCCAATTACCGAAAACACAAAAGTCAGAAGGTCCAGAGAAGTACCACACAAAATCGAACACCAAAATACCAAATCCAGCAATGCATTCACCCAAAACACGTCTTGTTGAAAGAAAATATATTTCAAAATTTGCCGCGTTCAAAATGGCGGACGAATGTTTTGGTCAATCTACCCGATCGACCAATCAAAAGAGTTGATTTTTGATCGGGTACAAACATCGTAGACCGCGAATTTCAAATTTAAACATTTTTCAGATTTTCACACTCGCGGCCTTTTTTACTTTCTATTTTTCAAAACTCTTTTAACTCTTGAAAATTGTATTTTTAAGAATCTTTCCAAGTTTCCTTTATTAATTTCGATGTCTACCTACGTTTTGGATGAACTAAAGAAAACTAGTCAACTTTGAACATTCTACTTCGTTGATGACTCTTGCATTCTGAGGATCAAACAGGAGACACATAAACAACAGCACTTCACCTGCTCTCTTTGTTACTAGGTAAGTAAACTGCGAAATTCAGTTTTTAAGAAGTTTGACAGAGGGAACGGTAGGTATCTGCTAAGGTCTTATCGTCCCGAAATTGGAGAGAGAAGGAAGACAGCATAAGAGTAAGCCAGCCTTTCCAAGAGGTTTTGGATGAACTAAAGAAAACTAGTCAACTTTGAACATTCTACTTCGTTGATGACTCTTGCATTCTGAGGATCAAACAGGAGACACCATAAACAACAGCACTTCACCTGCTCTATTTGTTACTAGGTAAGTAAACTGCGAAATTCAGTTTTTAAGAGGTTTGACAGAGGGAACGGTAGGTATCTGCTAAGCTAAGGTCTTATCGTCCCGAAATTGGAGAGAGAAGGAAGACAGCATAAGAGTAAGCCAGCCTTTCCAAGAGCAAACATTATTCCATCAGAAAAATTTAGGTGAGAAACGTTGAGTGTGGTTTGTGTTCAAATGTGTGACCATCAGCCATAACATAATTAATTAATATAATAACAAAAAAATATGTCCATGGAGTGGCTTCCTCTGGTTCTCTCTTGTTGGAGCTTTTTGAGCCTCTGGCTCTTGCAAAACGTGTCATTCCTGAAATAGAACAAGAAATAGATCACAAATAAGACACTTCAAAAGTAAGTTGGTTGGACTTGGGCCCATCTAAGATACTTATCTCTGGCTGGAGGAGAAGCACATCTGTACTAAGGAGCATTTCTTTGATCTAGGGCCACAAGTGCTACAAGAGTGAAAGTTCAACTTGGTGGATCAAGACCCTGAACTTTTTATCAAGTTCCCTCCCTATCTTGAGTAAAGTTTGGCAACTCGGTAACTTACCAGCTCGATAGTCCAAGGAGAGATCCGCAATATTGCTAATGTAGAATAAAGCTGAGACTACAGTCCAATTACCGAAAACACAAAAGTCAGAAGGTCCAGGGAAGTACGAAGTACCACACAAAATCGAACAACAAAATACCAAATCCAGCAACCAGCAATGCATTCACCCAAAACACGTCTTGTTGAAAGAAAATATATTTCAAAATTTGCCGCGTTCAAAATGGCGGACGAATGTTTTGGTCAATCTACCCGATCGACCAATCAAAAGAGTTGATTTTTGATCGGGTACAAATATCGTAGACCGCGAATTTCAAATTTAAACATTTTTCAGATTTTCACACTCGCGGCCTTTTTTTTTCAAAACTCTTTTAACTCTTGAAAATTGTATTTTTAAGAATCTTTCCAAGTTTCCTTTATTAATTTCGATGTCTACCTACGTTTTGGATGAACTAAAGAAAACTAGTCAACTTTGAACATTCTACTTCGTTGATGACTCTTGCATTCTGAGGATCAAACAGGAGACACATAAACAACAGCACTTCACCTGCTCTCTTTGTTACTAGGTAAGTAAACTGCGAAATTCAGTTTTTAAGAAGTTTGACAGAGGGAACGGTAGGTATCTGCTAAGGTCTTATCGTCCCGAAATTGGAGAGAGAAGGAAGACAGCATAAGAGTAAGCCAGCCTTTCCAAGAGCAAACATTATCCCATCAGAAAAATTTAGGTGAGAAACGTTGAGTGTGGTTGGTGTTCAAATGTGTGACCATCTGGACAGTTGCACAATGCACATACCATACACTGCTGGCTTTTCCTGGCCACACTCAGACTGAAAATTGGGTATAGGTAGTTTGTTGCCGAATGGGAAGTAGAACTTCTATTGTAAGGAGACCTTAGTTGAAAAGAATGTAAACCTGAATTCCTCCATGCTAATCACTACAACAATGAGGTTGGTTTTATAACCATGCATGTTACCAATTGTTTTATTTTCCTTTTTGCAGATCACTTGATATTTCCAAGAGCAAACATTATCCCATCAGAAAAATTTAGGTGAGAAACGTTGAGTGTGGTTGGTGTTCAAATGTGTGACCATCTGGACAGTTGCACAATGCACATACCATACACTGCTGGCTTTTCCTGGTTTCCAAGAGCAAACATTATCCCATCAGAAAAATTTAGGTGAGAAACGTTGAGTGTGGTTGGTGTTCAAATGTGTGACCATCTGGACAATTGCACATACCATACACTGCTGGCTTTTCCTGACCACACTCAGACTGAAAATTGGGTATAGGTAGTTTGTTGCCGAATGGGAAGTAGAACTTCTATTGTAAGGAGACCTTAGTTGAAAAGAATGTAAACCTGAATTCCTCCATGCTAATCACTACAACAATGAGGTTGGTTTTATAACCATGCATGTTACCAATTGTTTTATTTTCCTTTTCGCAGATCACTTGATTATGTTGTCTTTGCTATTCCAATAACAGAATCATCAGTTCAATGGAAGTTAAAAATAAACAATGTGCCCAGCTATCCAATTTAGAACTCAATTTACTTGTCAGTGAGTTGAAAAATTCCAACAACTCTCAATTAAAATCCAATAGTAATTTGGCAACATTGGTTTATGAACTTTCTCAATATTTCAATGAGAATGAGACAATAACCAGTCCAAATCTGGTTCAGCTTCTAACAGAATTATATCCAATTTAGAACTCAATTTACTTGTCAGTGAGTTGAAAAATTCCAACAACTCTCAATTAAAATCCAATAGTAATTTGGCAACATTAGTTTATGAACTTTCTCAATATTTCAATGAGAATGAGACAATAACCAGTCCAAATCTGGTTCAGCTTCTAACAGAATTGAATACTTCATTCCCACAAAAATTAACCAAGAATGAAAAATTGATGATAGTGAATATCTTACCTGATACACTTCTGCAACTTGTTCTTATCATCAAGGATTGTGAGGAAAGATTGACTGAACAGGAAATTCAAAGTTTACTGGAGCTTATCAATCAATTTGTCAAAACACCTGAAGCTGATGCAGTAGATGATGATACTAATACTGAGCAAGTGGATGACTGATTCTAATTTACCCAACTCAATCTAGAAAGAAAAAATACATATTGTAAAGATATTTTAACCATCTGTCTTGTTCTGTTTATCAATCATGGAAAACTTTTTCACTCCAGAAGAAAGATCACTGCTGACAATTTCATTCTCCCAATTGAAACCAGCTTGTGATCAACTCATCACAAATCCTTCCAAACAAAATGTCAATCAACTTCTCAAAGTACTTTGTGAAACTCCTCCTCTAGCAATACAAAAACTCACTCACTACCTTCTCCTTCCTATTGAGTTACACTTACGTAATAATTCTTTGAAATGGGAACTGAAGCTGTATTTATTACAATGCATGAAGTCAGTATTGCAAAAATCTGTCCTGGATGATTTTAAGAAAATTCAAAGCCTCTACACTTTGCTTTTTATTCTTATTTCTGATGGAGAAGGTCCTGAAAAGTTGTTCATAACAAGTGAAGAGTTCCTCATTGAAGTATTGGAGTGTGTCACTATACTTATGACATCCCCCAGTGTGACTGACTTCTATCAGATGAACATGCATGCTCAGTTAAGCTTTGGTGTGTACAAATGTGTCCTCATTATAAAGAATGTTAAAGCCAATCTTGTGCAGAGCAAAGCATTTAACTGTCTGTTAGCTTTGACTCAGACACATGATGAATGCCAGAGCAAGACAGACAAGCAGCAAGTTGTTGAATTGGTGAGGAAAATGTTACCTGGTATTATATCATGCTGTAGTCAAACCGTGTCTGTAGGTGCTTTACAACACCACTCTGTCACTATTGGTGCAGTTCGTACATGGAGTAAAATCATTTGTATGGTTATGAAAGATGAGAAATCCTGTGATAATATTTCAATTGAATCTGTGAAAGCTGCATATGAAGGCAAGTTGGTGTCAAAATCAAATGATGATTGGACAAGCATGGCAGATGCAAAGCTCAAGTCTACTACAGATATTATCACATCTGCTAGAAATCATCCACATTGGAGAGCAAGGCTGGAAGTTTCGTGTGCATGTCGTGATGTTCTCAACACTTGTAGGAAGAACATGTCATCCTCAGTGAATACAATGCTAGAGTCACTCATCATATTATCTCAAGATGATATGACAGAGGTATCTGCTCCTGCTACTCAATCCTTGAAGACTCTATCCCAAGACGATAATGACTGCCAACTTGAAAACCTCTTACAGGAAAATCTGTTTGAACTTCTGCAAAGATTGTCCTGCATCATTGACACAAATGGTAAGTCTTTGTTTTCTTAAATTAAATTCTATAGGTAAGGTACATAGGAGGCTACTAAGAAAGTAGTTGTTTAGGTAATTGTTGGCATGTAATCACAAATTTACCAACTGTTTCTCTTAACAAACTTGTTTATAGGTAGATTAATGTTAGCGTTTAATTAATTTCACAGATGAAACCAAACAAGTGTCAGGATTACACTTACTCAAAGGATATCTGCTATGCCTGGGGAAGCAGAGACTTCCACAACTGCTCATGTCCAATGTGTATTTGGAACAACTGTTTTCCACTTTAATCACCATTGTAGAGCTGGACACTTCTCACGTATCTATTCTCGACAATGCTGCCATGAAAGGTAATGTAATTTAATATTGGGGATATACTGATCTCATCATATTCCGCCTGGGGGACTTTATGAACAACTGTTTTCCACTTTAATCACCATTGTAGAGCTGGACACTTCTCACGTATCTATTCTCGACAATGCTGCCATGAAAGGTAATGCAATTTTGAGTAAGCAAATTTTAATATTGGGGATATACTGATATTATCATATTCCGCCTGGGGGACTTTGAACAGGGAGTATACCAGCCTGAATTTCCTTTACCAAAGAAATAGCAAAGGTTGAGTGCGAAGGGCATCCACTCGTAAAATTTGCAGCCAAAACCAAATGTTACCCCAAAGCAATCACCCTAGTTAGGGCTGATTGACATACTGACGAAAAACGCCGACCCCAGCCTGAATTTCCTTTACCAAAGAAATAGCAAAGGTTGAGTGCGAAGGGCATCCACTCGTAAAATTTGCAGCCAAAACCAAATGTTACTCCAAAGCAATCACCCTAGTTAGGGCTGATTGAGAGACTGACGAAAAACGCCGACACTGTCTTTACACAGAGAATGGCGAAGAAAAAGAAGAAGATACCAATATAATATTGTTGCTGAACGCATTGTATTAATATTTTTTCTGTTGCTACTATTTATCTGTTTCAGATTTTGACAATGTTGAGCGGCAAGACACAAATCACCCTAGTTAAGGCTGATTGACAGACTGACGAAAAACGCCGACCCCGTCTTTACACGGAGAAAGGCGAAGAAAAAGAAGAAGATACCAATATAATATTGTTGCTGAACGCATTGTATTAAATTTTTTCTGTTGCTACTATTTATGTGTTTCAGATTTTGACAATGTTGAGCGGCAAGACACGCCTTGGAAACTGCTCCGTCACTTTACAGATACAAAGTTAATACTGAGCAAAGTAGAGGATATCTGTCGTGTTCTAGCTGACAGCTGCAATGTGCCGCTCTTAATACAATATCTCCTCGATATATTTGATACTCAACTTCCAAACAGAAAGGAGATTTGCGTTCTGCTTACATTCTTGCTCAAGCATTCCACGTCCCATGTGAATTCTGAGGATAAGACGAGCCTGGTGTCTAGTGTGTTGGAAACGTTGCTCAATAATAAAGTCTGGCATGCTCCCCTCTCTCTACACACGAGCTGTGGAAACAATGGACAAGTAGCAGATACAATAGGTCAGGCACGGAGTAACACAGTGCTTGCTTGTATCCTATGTGAAGTGCTGGGAGCAACAGCTCAGTGTATAGGAGATACGACGTACAGACAGTGCTTGTTCCAAATATTGTACGTCCTGATGGAGCGTGCAGGTAGTCAGCATGAGTACCTCTCACTAGCAGGACTCCAAGCTATACAGACCATGGTACATGTGTGTTGTACGTCCTGATGGAGCGTGCAGGTAGTCAGCATGAATACCTCTCACTAGCAGGACTCCAAGCTATACAGACCATGGTACATGTGTGCCAATACCCCAGTATAGCTCAACTGATAGCAGATAACATTGATTATCTCAGCTATCACATCACCATACAACTCAGACATGGGACACCACTTGTACTGGACGCTATCAAAGTGATTCTCCAACAAGCCAATGATAATGTACTGCCGTGTATTGAAGATATACTAGAGCATGCATTGAGAGAAGGACCGGCCATGTTTGTAGATGAGAATAAGAAGTTGTCTCATCTAAACATGTACTTGGTGTTTGTTACGAGGATAAGAGAGTGGCACTGTCAACTACCTCTAGACAGTAAGCAAGATACTACTCCTGTGAATTATGTACAAGATTTGATTGAATATGAGAGACTCAAACATATCAGTGAGAACTATGATGATGAACCAAGTGAACAGGACTCTGATGTTAAGCAAGAGGAGATTCATGAAGATCCTAAGGAAGATGAAACCCCTCCTAAACCAAAGTATGTTAGCATGGTGGAAGCTATCCTCAATACGTGTCTTCATTTCCTACCAAGCCGAACCCTCAGTCATCAGGTACGTAAGCTATGTATAGAACTAGGAGCCATCTTGTTATTTATATTGATAATTTCAATTTTTGGTATTTTTTAGAATACACATCCAGCCAGCCTAGCTAGCTTGAAAGGTAGCGCGCCTCCTTTCTAAGAGCAAGGTCGCGAGTTCGTAGACCAGTTAGGTCTAGCTGGGGGACTTTAAACAGGGAGGATACTAGCCTGAAATTTCCCTTAGTAAAGACATAGCTAAGGTTGAGTGCGAAGGGCGTCCACTAGTAAAAAATTTGTAGTGAAAACCAAATATCACCCCAGGGCTGATTGAGAGGCTGACGAAAAACGCCGACCCCGTCCGAACACGGGAAAAGAAGAAGAAGAATATTTTTTTTTTTTTTAGTTTGGGATCGGAATTTCCGTTCCTATATTTAAGTGTGTTCCCTGTTCCCTACCTTCTTGTTGTGTTACTTTCCCCATCTATTCCTATCAGAACTCCAGTGCTCAAACCACTGAGCTACCTTTAACTTTTGAATGGATGTTAATGTTCGTGTGTTCTCTAATGGTAGGTCCTCGTACTGCAAATTCTCAACGAAGGCCTTCGGATCTTGGCTTCGTACAACGAAGATGTCTGTGTTCCCTGTTCCCTACCTTCTTGTTGTGTTACTTTCCCCATCTATTCCTATCAGAACTCCAGTGCTCAAACCACTGAGCTACCTTTTTGAATGGATGTTAATGTTCGTGTTTCTCTAATGGTAGGTCCTCGTACTGCAAATTCTCAACGAAGGCCTTCGGATCTTGGCTTCGTACAACGAAGATGTCCTGCTTCCTCTCGTACATAAAGTATGGAGTCCTCTAGTGAGTCGACTACAGGATACTGCACAACCTCTTGTTCTCAATCACGCTTTCAATTTACTTCTCACCTTGGCAATCACGTCCAAGGATTTCATTCGATCTCGCACTATCAAGTAAGTATCAACTCCACCTCCGTAGCTGACGGGGTAATACTGTTAAGACCGCAGGCGTTCCTAAAAAAAACTTTCCGTTTTCGGATAGGAATGGATGTAAAAGAATATCGACCCACTCTCTAGAATGCAACCCAAACTTACAAAAATTTCTCTTCCCACTTACCTACCCTCCGAAAAAAGACGTTATAGGGGTTTAACAACGCTGTACAAGAGCTAAGGTCTTTGGTGATGGGGTTTATTTCTGAGTATTCTGTGTAAGAGGATAGGGATAGGGTCTACATTTTATGGTGCATTATTATTATTATTATGTTAAGGCGGTCTCTTCCCGATCCCCTGTGTGCCGCGTCCATTTTAATTTAGGACTATTGCACTGATTTTATGGTGCAAGTATACAAAGACTTTTCTTTTTTCACAGAGACGTAATGCCCGCACTTAGTCAATTCCTGAGGGAGAGTGCCAGTGAAAGTAAGCTGAAAGATGCTGGGTCAGCATACAGACTCACGTTCAAGTACAAACTACAGCTGAGCCTTCTATCCAATCTGCATCATGTCATTCTGACTCTAGGACTGAGAGAAAAGCACACACACCAGCTGTTGACTGTTGTGTCTGTGTACTTGAGTAGTCACCAGCCTGCGCCACTACAGGTACTAATAATAATAGTGTTTATTTATACTGCTCGCATAGCATTGAAAAGTCCCTTTACTCCAGTAGTAGGCTACTATTACTGTCAAATTCTCAAATTATTTTAAGGATGAAATTCCATACCTCGGGTGGGATTGAACCCACGTCCTCCTGTTTACCAGGCGAGGGCCTTGACCACTACACCACCGAGGCAGGTAATCACCAGAGACCTTCAGAATATGGCACTTGTTTTGCCAAATCATGACACCAAAAACATGGAAAAATGGCAATTGATTTGGGAAAATATAGGATTTATTTTTTTCAAAAAATGGCAAAATAATCGGGGGCTTTTTTTATGCAACCCAAATTTATTTTTACCACTAATCACCGCCACCACTAATCACCGGGTATCGAGTTGATTTTCAAAGGTTACTTGAAAAAGTTCGCAACTTGTTGCTGTCACTAATCACAACTGGAGGAATGACATACTACATCATCTCTTTCTATCTGTAGTGGTTAGCACGGTAGACTTCACCCAGATAACAATGAAAAAAGATGTCAGATTCCATGCAAAATCTATTTGTGATTACTAATCACCGGGTATGGAGTTGATATTCAAAGGTGACTTGAAAAAGTTCATACTGGATAAATTTACGCAACTCGTTGCTGTCACTAATGACAACTGGAGGAATGACATACTACATCATCTCTTTCTTTCTGTAGTGTTTAGCACGGTAGACTGCACCCAGATAACAATGAAAAATGATGTCAGATTCCATGCAAAATCTATTTGCAATTTTGCATAGAAGTTGCAAGTAGCGTATCGAAATCAAATCAAAAAAAAAGTACCTAACATTTTTATACAAAATCGATGAATGCCAGAGCAAGACAGACAAGCAGCAAGTTGTTGAATTGGTGAGGAAAATGTTACCTGGTATTATATCATGCTGTAGTCAAACTGTGTCTGTAGGTGCTTTACAACACCACTCTGTCACTATTCATGGATTTGTACCATCGTGTGATGCAGGATGACATTCTACGCTACGTAGCATGGGCACAACTTATGAGCTTATGGCCTGAGCAATCCATCTATGCGTATCCAAAACAGCCCAACCCATTCCCAGCCTTCTATGTACGTATGTTTACTACTAGTCTATGTGTATCCAAAACAGCCTAACAGTAACACTTGGTGACCAACTTGAAATTAAAAAAAAAGAGGTTTGATAGAGGGAACTGTAACTGCTAAGGACTTATCGTCCCGAAATCGAAGAGAGAAGGAAGACGTTATAGGAGAAGGTCAGCCGTTCCGAGAACGAACATTATCCGTTAAGGATAAAATCCGCCCCGGGCGGGAATCGAACCCACGACCTAGCGCTTACAAGGCAGATGCGCTACCAACCAAGCTAACTAGGCTGACAACACTTGACCTTTTTTCGAAAAAAACTTTCGTTTTCTCCATAGGTCACAAATGCGATAATAGAGGTACGGTAATTTCTATATTATTCATTTACCTACATCTAACCCCTACTCCATTTCGGTTTTGTTGTTTACAGTCCCCGCCAGGTGATGCAGTGTACAAGAAGAACGTATCTCAACTCTATGTATATTTCCATCAAAGTAATACACCATTAGCTTCTTGATGAAGATCGTTCTTGTCGTCTTGTAGTCTGAGGTACGTGGTTCTAACTTAGGACATCGCGGAAATTTTCGTGTGTGGATTGTGGATCAACAATATCAGCATTGTCACTATTGGTGCAGTTCGTACATGGAGTAAAATCATTTGTATGGTTATGAAAGATGAGAAATCCTGTGATAATATTTCAATTGAATCTGTGAAAGCTGCATATGAAGGCAAGTTGGTGTCAAAATCAAATGATGATTGGACAAGCATGGCAGATGCAAAGCTCAAGTCTACTACAGATATTATCACATCTGCTAGAAATCATCCACATTGGAGAGCAAGGCTGGAAGTTTCGTGTGCATGTCGTGATGTTCTCAACACTTGTAGGAAGAACATGTCATCCTCAGTGAATACAATGCTAGAGTCACTCATCATATTATCTCAAGATGATATGACAGAGGTATCTGCTCCTGCTACTCAATCCTTGAAGACTCTATCCCAAGACGATAATGACTGCCAACTTGAAAACCTCTTACAGGAAAATCTGTTTGAACTTCTGCAAAGATTGTCCTGCATCATTGACACAAATGGTAAGTCTAACATTGGAAATGAACGAAAGGCACGTTAGTATTAAATGTAAACAGGTGAACTAAGGATCAACTAAGGAGTGTAAACATTTGCCGAATGATATGGAGTAACCATGTAGGCAATCGCGAGCTGCTGGCTTTTCCCAACTCCACTCAGACTGGGTGAGGTTAATGTGAGTAGTCGATACTCCATTAACTTCATACACAAAAAAATCTGGTGTGAACATCACACGACTTTCCTCATCCTATTGAATAATGCTCATTTTGTGTGTACTTGTTCTTATAGCCAAACTTTTACAATATCTCTAACCGTTTAGTCGGTATAGCTGAAAACCGCCAAAAAGCAGTCAAAATACCGCCAACCGCAGCACCTATCTCAACCAAACGTTCCGATTGTTAAATTACACCGAAAACCGCCAAAAAGCGGTAAAATGCCGCCAAGCGTTGCATCGGTCTTAACCAAAAGTTTCGTGTCGCATTCTCACATTTGACATCTACATACCAAATTTCAAGTCTCTAGCTCTTACCGTTCTCGAGATATTTTGTTTACAGACAGACACATCTCTAGGGACCTCAAAACGTGTTTTGACACTAAAAACTGACCATCGAAAATTTGACCCGATTACATTACTTTCCTTCCACTCTGTAATCATGGAACAAGACAAGAAGTTATTATTAGATTGGAAAAGATTCTCCAGTTGACTCTTTAAACAGGGAGTAGACCAGCCTAGTCTGGCTGGGGAAACAGGGACGATACCAGCCTGAATTTCCCTTGCTAAAGAAATAGCAAAGGTTGAGTGCGAAGGGCATCCACTCATAAATTTGTAGCCAAAACCAAATGTCAGCCCAAAGCAATCACCCTAGTTAGGGCTGATTGAGAGGATGACAAAAAACGCCAACCCCTTCTGTACACGGGAAAAGAAGAATAGTAGTACCCTACTGTTGTAGCAGAGACTTTTCAGCGCTATGCGAGCAGTATAAATAAGCACTATTATTAGAATTATTATTCTACCGCAGCGGTACACTTTACCTGGTGCCCAGTCGCCTCGTGCGCAATCCTATAAACACACTACGGATGAGCTTCCCAAAGGAGGCTGCATTGACCGCATCCAGTTTATTTTCCGCACAGTGGCGGATGTAGTGGTTAAACAGCGAGCTACGCGGTAGAGACACGCCCTCCGCCGTTTCGTAGTTGTCAATCAGCCACTGGACTGTGGCCGGAGAGATCTTGGTGACGTGGGAGAGAGATGCTTGGTTGTCGGGAGATAGGGGATCGCCGGTGTTGGACGTGGCTGTGGTCGCCTGAGCGGGCTCGTCCACTATGTAGGCAACTTCCTGTTGGGAGAAACGAAATACGTCAGTGCCACGGAAGAGATCAAGGGAGAGAAGGAGGATGAAAGGCTGTTCATAGGTATGCATTTAAGACCATTTAGTTGAATCCAATATTTTCCAATTGCCAGGGTTTCTTGCACAATTTTCTCCAGCGCAATACAAAATTTGCAAAGAGAGTTGACTGATACATACACAAGTTTGAGAATTTAGGAAATGAAAAAGGAAACAAAAGATAAAAACAAAGTGATTGTGATTGATAATAAATGTGAGTGTAAAAGGAAATCTCTACAAACCCAAAGATTAATATGTAACTTACCCACTGCAGGATTTACAGGTGTCAAGGATGTGTAAGAGCGAGAGCCTGTACCTTCTGGGTTTTTAGAGGTAATTTTTTAGGAAGCATGAAAAGAGTAAGTAATACACCGACATGTTAGTAGGAGGATGAATAGCAAGAGGAATAATAGCAAGAAAAATACCAAGAAACAAACAAATGAAAGGTACAAAAAATTCGTCAAATATCGCACGCAATACATTGATAAAAAAACAACAACACAATAACAATAAGACAATTACAACAAAAACATCAAGCAAATAATATGAATAGGTATATAAAAAAAAAAAAAAAAAAAAAAAAAAAAAAAAAAAAAAAACAAACAAACAAACAAAAACATCAAGCAAATAATATGAATAGGTATATAAAATCTAAGATATAAATTAATAATTTAATATAGCTAAAAAAAGAGTGCAAAAATAAAGTTCTTCCAAGTACAGGATGACCTATGATGCTAGGTAAACGAAAGAGAACAAAAGGTGGTTAAAAAGTGACTTGAGAAGGGAGTATCTACAATCTGCATTCTAAGAAGTATGTAAAGAAAAGCAAAATGTACTTACTTAGTGTGTAATACAGAAAATTAAAACTACTGGGGTCTAGAAAATTTGACAATACACTGATTTTTCAGGCCAAGCTTAATGGTAGTTAGCACATTGGCCTTCGGATCTGGAAGTAAGTGGTTCGTGTCGAAGTTACGGCATGTCAAGCTACGGGAGGTCAAATGATCAAACTAATAAAAGTCAAATGGTCAAGCTAAGGGAACTCATTACAGTGCAAAAGTCCCTAACTAAAATGGACGCGGCACACAAGGGATCAAGAAGAGACCGCCTTAACATAATAATAAAGGGAACTTAAATGCTTAAATGCTATTGAAACTATAGAATAACAAATGCTAGACTACGAAATGCTGTTGAGAGTCAAAAATCTTACAGTATTCTCATGAGGACTATCACGGGACGCTGTGGTAGCTGTAATAGTATGTTAAATGATCTAATAGTCAAATTAAATTATTATCAAGCTAAGGGAACTCAAATGCTAGTGAAGCTACAGAGGGATAAATGCTAGACTACAGGGAATGCTAATACAGAGGAACAGAATAATGCTAGCAAGGCTACGAAATGCTGGTGAGATTCTTACAGTATTCTCATGGGGACTATCACGGGACGCTGTGGTAGCTATGATAGTCGCATGTTCAGTGGGTTCAACAGTCTGCTGAATCAAATAGGTTCCGTTTACATTACCAATCAGCTGGGCGGGGGCATTTGATACCTGGACCATAATGGTGCGTGCGTGCAGTGGATAACATTGATAAAATTAGTCAAGAGAAAAGATTCTGAGCCACTAATCTGTACAATATGATTTGATCCATCTGGGGAGTATTTGCATATCAACTTTGCCATACACTTTGTAATGTTTTTCTCCTTGGACCCTATATTCAACATGAAATCTACCTGGTTTTTGTCCAATCAGTTGAGCAATAGCTACTCAATATAGGCAATCACAACAGAAAAATCAATAGTCTGGTCTCATCTTTACAATACATGTTCTAATGGAAAGTCTTTTAGATGACAGACATAAAGCACATTACTATTAGAAATAATTCATTAATTTGAAATTTGCGCGCCTTAACAAAAAAAAAAAAAAAAAAAAAAATCTTAGCGCATTATTAGTATAATGGTTTTGATTTTAATTGCTGCAATATCTGGATCTGGTTAAAGATCGATCTAAAATACGATCCAGGAGCCAAGGTTAACTTTTTCTCCCATCAACTTCCAGGGACTATTTCCTCCATTCATTGATATGACTGATCACAGAACAACAGATAAGATACCGGGTCGTATTCGTATACCACCCATTGTATAAAATAAGTCCACAGATATGAATGTAACTCATATACGGCTTATACTAGAAGAGACATGGTTTCCCTGGAAAATGTCTACAAAGTAGATGAATCTCCGAGTCGGGATAAGACTTGTAGGTATCCATGATTAAACATAACTTAAGTAAAATAGTAATTACAAAGGATGTCTAAATTAAATAAATTAATAGTGATAGTCATTACCTGTGTATAGGTGACGGGCGTACTGCCAGGCGTGAAGAACTGATTCTCAGAAGTAGCTGCAGTGTACATGGTGCCAGAATCCCCCACTGTATACACCGGATAGGCCCTGGAGTTAAAAAAAAATAAACTACATAAAGTTTCCTTTACAAAATCATAACAATAATCTGTTCAAGCAAAGCATGACGTTACCAAATTTGCCTTTACTCTCTACTTGGACTCGACGTTCTACGTTATAAAAACTTGGTCTACCCATAAAACTGAAAGATCGTTTTTCTACACTACATTTTTCTTTAAGATCTGGAAAACAGCTTACCTGATAGTGTTGCATCAGGCTCTTTTTAAATGCTGTTTGAGAGACTGATATTTAGGCTACAGAAAACTTATCTTAATATTGTATAAATGAGAATTTTTTTGAAAAATATTGGAAAAAACCCACCAAACAAGATCTCAATTTTCTTCGAAAAAGAAAAACTCACATTTGACCATTTGTGTAAATCGCCTGCTCAGTCCCATTCTCCACGTATTGAACAAACGTTGAATGTGTCACCTGGTCCGAACCCACGTTCTCTGGATCTGTAACCGTCAAAGCAACCATTTTACAACTTCAAAACCAAATTGGACATTAGCTTTTTTGCTGAATGTTTTTATTTCGAGCTATCCAAACACGTTTATTCGAACAGGTACGCTTGATCAAGTGATTCAAGTGATACAGTGTTGCAAGATGTCACGGCTGCGCCGTTTGCAATGTTGCCGATGTCAAAAAAACCTCCGTTGCAGTTTTCTCGGAGGTTTTTTATGGTTCATGGGAGGGTTCGAATCCCAACCGAGGCATAAAATTTTATCATTATTTCGACAGAAATAAATACATTGCTTCAGGCCTGCCAGATACGTTACGGTCGCTAAGGTATGGCCTGCGCATACCAGACCTTTCCGGCGACCCCTGTGGTGGGATCGCCTAGTGAGCCTATATAATTTTATTATGGAAAAAATTATAGGCCCAATGATAAAATTAAAATGTCATGGTTGAGATTCTACCCCTCGCACAAACCACAAAGACTAGGTCCGCTCCACTTTGAAATACAACCTATTGCCCCTTGTTGCGTTGCGTGGTAAAATATTTAGGCTGCCGCGTCAATTCAACTTTATTTGCCCCCAGAAGTCTCATGTAGAAGTAGAAATGCACCATTCACGTGCAACTTGCCGTCCGCGCAAGCGCAGATGAACGATATACAGACCAACAAGAAGTCAACAAGATACCTGGTAAAAAAAAAAGCTTTGCTTTATTTATTTGAATGAAAAGTATGAGGTAGGTTTAAAATAGGTGCTAGCTAGAGCTACGTAACTTTTGATATTGGAAAAAAAGCTAGACAACAAAATTCATAAGGGAAAAATATCTGGGAAAAATCTCAAAATAAAACTAACTATCCAAATATGTTTGCTCTCAGTCCTCAGGGCCGCGGGTTCGATTCCCGCTCGGGGCTAATTTTATACTGAACGGATAATGTTCGTTCTCGGAACGGGGGAAAAAATCAGTCTTCACGAGACAACGCGTATTTTCCTTGTAGAATCAGAACTGAGTCATAAGGTAACACCAATCTGTAATTCCCACGTAGAAACTAGAAATGCGAATTTACTTCGTTCTCGGAACGGGGGAAAAAATCAGTCTTCACGAGACAACGCGTATTTTCCTTGTAGAATCAGAACTGAGTCATAAGGTAACACGAATCTGTAATTCCCACGTAGAAACTAGAAATGCGAATTTATCTTTCACAGATTCAATTGAAATATTATCACAGGATTTCTCATCTTTCATAACCATACAAATGATTTTACTCCATGTACGAACTGCACCGATAGTTACAGAGTGGTGTTGTAAAGCACCTACAGACACGAAATGTAGTGTAGAAAAACGATCTTTCAGTTTTATGGGTAGACCAAGTTTTTATAACGTAGAACGTCGAGTCCAAGTAGAGAGTAAAGACATTAAAAATTGGTAACGTCATGCTTTGCTTGAACAGATTATTGTTATTATTTTGTAAAGGAAACTTTATGTAGTTTATTTTTTTAACTCCAGGGCCTATCCGGTGTATACAGTGGGGGATTCTGGCACCATGTACACTGCAGCTACTTCTGAGAATCAGTTCTTCACGCCTGGCAGTACGCCCGTCACCTATACACAGGTAATGAACTAGTATTTATTAGCCGAATTCTAGGTTAATACTATTCTAGTATTAGCCATATATGAGTTACATTCATATCTGTGGACTGATGTTATTCAAAAGATGGTATACGTACGTCCAAGTATCTTCTCCGTAGATCTGTAATCAGTCAAATCAATCAATGTTTGTTGTTACAAATGTAGGAATTTTTGACCATTAATAGGCCCTTTTTCCCCAAAAATCGATCCATTGATATAATAGTCTCTTTAACTTTCGCATTGGCTCCTAGATAGTATTTTTTTACTATTAATGCACTAACGACCTTTTCTCATGACTAATATCAATATTATCCACTGCAAACATTATGGTCCAGGTATCAAATGCCCCCGCCCAGCTGATCGGTAATGTAAACGGAACCTACTTGATTCAACAGACTGTTGAACCTACTGAACATGCGACTATCATAGCTACCACCGCGTCCCGTGATAGTCCTCATGAGAATACTGTAAGAATCTCACCAGCATTTCGTAGCCTTGCTAGCATTATTCTGTTCCTCTGTATTAGCATTCCCTGTAGTCTAGCATTTATCCCTCTGTAGCTTCACTAGCATTTGAGTTTCCTTAGCTTGATAATAATTTAATTTGACTTTTATTAGACCATTTAACATACTATTACAGCTACCACAGCGTCCCGTGATAGTCCTCATGAGAATACTGTAAGATTTTTGACTCTCAACAGCATTTCGTAGTCTAGCATTTGTTATTCTGTAGCTTCAATAGCATTTAAGTAAGTTCCCTTTAACTTTATTATTATGTTAAGGCGGTCTCTTCTTGATCCCTTGTGTGCCGCGTCCATTTTAGTTTAGGACTTTTGCACTGTAATGAGTTCCCTTAGCTTGACCATTTGACTTTTATTAGTTTGATCATTTGACCTCCCGTAGCTTGACATGCCGTAACTTCGACACGAACCACTAACTTCCAGATCCGAAGGCCAATGTGCTAACTACCATTAAGCGTGGCCTGAAAAGTCAGTGTATTGTCAAATTTTCTATACCCCAGTAGTTTTAATGTTCTGTAATACACACTAAGTACATTTTGCTTTTCTTTACATACTTCTTAGAATGCAGATTGTAGATATTCCCTTCTCAAGTCACTTTTTAACCACCTTTTGTTCTCTTTCGTTTACCTAGAACTTTATTTTTGCACTCTTTTTTTAGCTATATTTTATTATTTATATCTTAGATTTTATATACCTATTCATATTATTTGCTTGATGTTTTTGTTGTAATTGTCTTATTGTTATTGTGTTGTTGTTTTTTTTACTATCAATGTATATTTGCATATCAACTTTGCCATACACTTTGTAATGTTTTTCTCCTTGGACCCTATATTCAACATGAAATCTACCTGGTTTTTGTCCAAGCAGTTGAGCAATAGCTACTCAATATAGGAAATCACAACAGAAAAATCAATAGTCTGGTCTCATCTTTACAATACATGTTCTAATGGAAAGTCTTTTAGATGACAGACAGAAAGCACAGTTACTATTAGAAATAATTCATTAATTTGAAATTTCTAAAAAGACGTTATAGGGGTTTAACAACGCTGTACAAGAGCTAAGGTCTTTGGTGATGGGGTTTATTTCTGAGTATTCTGTGTAAGAGGGTAGGGTCTACATTTTGTGGCTGAAATTTGCCTCAATCTCTTTCCAGGTTCAAGAGAGGGGTACTATGGCTACAACCGGTATCCCCTCTACTATTGTGAGATGTGACTCGCCTCAACAGTTGGCCCCCGCTACAATCACTGTTGTAACGAGCAATCCCCAGACACTTATTGTACACCCCGTCAATGCCAATAGTAAACAGATCACAGCAGTTCTGCAGAGAGTGGGGGTAAAATAAACTTCTTTTTTTATAATGCTTAAAAGAGAAGGATGTGTTTAAAGTACTTACTTGATGTGAAAGTAACTTCAGAGGGAATTCCCAGAAGGACTTCTTACACATTTGCTTAAAAAAAAAGAAAAAAAAAAAATTTCTGGAGGTAGGTACAAAGATGGGTGTAAAAATCCTTACACCTTCCTATCTGTCAGTATTACATTTAAGAGCTCTTGTATCATTGCCTGTCAAATGGACACAACATTGACTTATTTTTCCTAAATTTTAGAACACTGCTGCTGAGATTCTTCCTCTGACACCAAAATCTGATGGCGAGGATGACCAGCAAGGCCATGTGGATCACCAAAGTCCAAACTCTTCTCCTCCTGCACAAATAGTTGATGCAACTCACTTCATAGTCACAGGTACTGTAAATTTTATCAGTGTGTACAGTACAATCAAATTGGCCTTTTTAGGGGAGGGAAAGATATATTTTTTTTAGGACTTCCCTGGGATCTGGTTTTAAGGAACTCAAGGGGGAACTGTATAGTAATGGTACTAGCTAAAATGGCAAAGTGCTTTTTTTTCTCACCTTTAAAGTAATCAAAATGCTTCTAACTGTCCTCCTCCTCCTCCTCTCTTCGCTTTTGGAACAATAAGACCATATCAATATAAAAAATACTAACTTGTATTCTTCCACAAGGAGAAATTGATTAAAAAGGAAAATAAGCAAGGCATTACGTGAATCAACAAAGAAAATGAGTTACACGAGTTGCGTAAATTTATCCAGTATGAACTTTTTCAAGTCACCTTTGAATATCAACTCCATACCCGGTGATTAGTAATCACAAATGGTGATCAGAAGTTGATGTGATGCGATCGTATTATAATGTAGTAAAAATAAATTTGCGTTGCATAAAAAACCCCCGATTATTTTGCCATTTTTTTTAAAAAATAAATCCTATATTTTCCCAAATCAATTGCCATTTTTCCATGTTTTTGGTGCCCTCCTCCTCCTCCTCTCTTCGCTTTTGGAACAATAAGACCATATCAATATAAAAAATACTAACTTGTATTCTTCCACAAGGAGAAATGGATTAAAAAGGAAAATAAGCAAAGCATTACGTGAATCAACAAAGAAAAGGAGTTAAAGTGCAGGTGAAATGTTAAATTGAAAAACAAACAAATGACAACAATTTCAACTATAGTGAATTCTAATTAGTCTTTCGTCCAAGGCATTTTGGAAAAATGTCATCTGCTGCTAGCTGAAGGGTTTTGTATAGCTTATTTCAAAACCATTCTTCATGGTCCTTCATTCTTTCCTATGTCCAGTTGATCTTCAGTATAATTCCATAAAACTGTCGGTAAAAATTTACATAAGGTGACCTCTGGGACTTTTTCATTCATTGTTGGCACATGTATAGAATTTCAACTATAGTGAATTCTAATTAGTCTTTCGTCCAAGGCATTTTGGAAAAATGTCATCTGCTGCTAGCTGAAGGGTTTTGTATAACTTATTTCAAAGCCATTCTTCATGGTCCTTCATTCTTTCAGTTGATCTTCAGTATAATTCCATAAAACTGTTGGTAAAAATTTACATAAGGTGACCTCTGGGACTTTTTCATTCATTGTTGGCACATGTATAGTAAGATCTGATTTGCATTATCAAGGCTGTTCATAGGTATGCATTTAAGACCATTTAGTTGAATCCAATATTTTCCAATTGCCAGGGTTTCTTGCACAATTTTCTCCAGCACAATACAAAATTTGCCAAGAGAGTTGACTGATACATACACAAGTTTGAGAATTTAGGAAATGAAAAAGGGAACAAAGTACCATTACTATACAGTTCCCCCTTGAGTTCCTTAAAACCAGATCCCAGGGAAGTCCTAAAAAAAATATATCTTTCCCTCCCCTAAAAAGGCCAATTTGATTGTACTGTACACACTGATAAAATTTACAGTACCTGTGACTATGAAGTGAGTTGCATCAACTATTTGTGCAGGAGGAGAAGAGTTTGGACTTTGGTGATCCACATGGCCTTGCTGGTCATCCTCGCCATCAGATTTTGGTGTCAGAGGAAGAATCTCAGCAGCAGTGTTCTAAAATTTAGGAAAAATAAGTCAATGTTGTGTCCATTTGACAGGCAATGATACAAGAGCTCTTAAATGTAATACTGACAGATAGGAAGGTGTAAGGATTTTTACACCCATCTTTGTACCTACCTCCAGAAATTTTTTTTTTTTCTTTTTTTTTAAGCAAATGTGTAAGAAGTCCTTCTGGGAATTCCCTCTGAAGTTACTTTCACATCAAGTAAGTACTTTAAACACATCCTTCTCTTTTAAGCATTATAAAAAAAGAAGTTTATTTTACCCCCACTCTCTGCAGAACTGCTGTGATCTGTTTACTATTGGCATTGACGGGGTGTACAATAAGTGTCTGGGGATTGCTCGTTACAACAGTGATTGTAGCGGGGGCCAACTGTTGAGGCGAGTCACATCTCACAATAGTAGAGGGGATACCGGTTGTAGCCATAGTACCCCTCTCTTGAACCTGGAAAGAGATTGAGAGAAATTTCAAATTAATGAATTATTTCTAATAGTAACTGTGCTTTCTGTCTGTCATCTAAAAGACTTTCCATTAGAACATGTATTGTAAAGATGAGACCAGACTATTGATTTTTCTGTTGTGATTGCCTATATTGAGTAGCTATCAAGGTATATTCTATTCTATTCTATTCTAGATTTCATGTTGAATATAGGGTCCAAGGAGAAAAACATTACAAAGTGTATGGCAAAGTTGATATGCAAATTGTATAGGTTATATTAGGGCCTCAGTGAACACAGCTAAACATGCAAACATCTATTATTTGGCTCAACTGATTGGACAAAAACCAGGTAGATTTCATGTTGAATATAGGGTCCAAGGAGAAAAACATTACAAAGTGTATGGCAAAGTTGATATGCAAATGGTATAGGTTATATTAGGGCCTCAGTAAACACAGCTAAACATGCAAACATCTACTTATTATTTAATGCCCAGTTTTATCTTTAATCAATTCTGTATCATATTCTTCATATTATCAAACTCACAAGGACCTTTGGATTCAGAAAGTGAGCATCTAATCCAATTGTGAGTAGACAAGGAGTTTTATCATCATATTTGTGGTTGTGAAAATTTTCCAAGGATAATAATGGAGCAGTTGCAAGGAGAGAGGCTGTAGACTGGGTATGGGGTGGTAACAAATGGAGGAGCAGGAGGAGGGTAAAATGTCTGGAGACTTTTGGAAAATTGTATTTGTTCAAATCATTCAAACATACTGAAGAAACAAGCATAAGTGGGCGATTAGGTAAAGAATTAAGTAATTACGAAAATAGTTTTACTTACCAATAGAGATAAACTTAATTTTTTGTTGATACAAAGTGCGTTACTTGATTACTATGACTACCGATAGTTGCTAGGAAGCCTCAATCAGCGAGCGTTCTGGTTGGTTTGATCAATAAACCCCTACAAACATGATGGTTTGAAAAAAATGGAGATAGGAAATAACGATTTTTGAACTTCGAAAAGCCGAAATGGTGTCGAAACTAGAGGGTAAGTTCAGAAAAGAAAGGACAATCTTTATAATTAATTAAATATTGATATTTTATTTGATAAGGGAAAAGAAAACTTGAAAGAATCGAAAAAAACAGACAGAAATCCGTAGTGTGTTTATAGGATTGCGCACGAGGCGACTGGGCACCAGGTAAAGTGTACCGCTGCGGTAGAATAATAATTCTAATAATATTGCTTATTTATACTGCTCGCATAGCGCTGAAAAGTCTCTGCTACAACAGTAGGGTACTACTATTCTTCTTTTTCTTCGCCTTTTCCCGTGTACAGAAGGGGTTGGCGTTTTTTGTCATCCTCTCAATCAGGGTGATTGCTTTGGGCTGACATTTGGTTTTGGCTACAAATTTCATGAGTGGATGCCCTTCGCACGCAACCTTTGCTATTTCTTTACCAAAGGAAATTCAGGCTGGTCTACTCCCTGTTTAAAGAGTCAACTGGAGAATCTTTTCCAATCTAATAATAACTTCTTGTCTTGTTCCATGATTACAGAGGTAACTCCAAGTACCACTACTACGGCATACGTGTGAAGCCAGACTCCCCGCTGAACAATATTCCGTTGTCCGACGAAAATGGGTCACCTCGCGGCAACTGGAGAATCTTTTCCAATCTAATAATAACTTCTTGTCTTGTTCCATGATTACAGAGGTAACTCCAAGTACCACTACTACGGCATTCGTGTGAAGCCAGACTCCCCACTGAACAACATCCCGTTGTCCGACGAAAACGGGTCGCCCCGGGGGAAGAAATACAAACTGGTCAAGACAGACTCCAACTCTAACCAGTATGGCTCTGAGGGGCACACCACAGCGGGTCAGACCAACAGCAACCCTTCACCACAGTCCGGGAATCATAACTTCTTAGGCGATGGATCGAATGCGATACCAGACTTCCCTGAGATTGATCTGAGTGAGGATTGTCTACCGGAAGATTGTACCATAGAAGATGTGGATACTTTTCGGAGTATCTACCGGGAGCATTGTGAGGTAAAAAATCTTTTTTGCCTCTTCTTCGTTGACTAAATTCCCTGTATGGATAGGTGATGGAAACTAATTTTGGGTCAACAATAAATTAAATTTGACTTTTTTTTTAGTTGCGTCATTAAGAGCATAAGTAACGTATCTTCTATGATTTTTATTTTTTGCTTCAACTTCAAGACATCTTTTTTTATCAGCTAGGATGAGAAGTAAGAAGCAGCTATTATAAAAGAACTCAAAACCTGTATTTATTCGCATGGCATTCTAAATTATGGATTCGTAGAAGCTTTAGCCATCCTTTAGGACTGTTTGCCGCTACACCTAAGCCTCGGCGTGGGCTTTTTGTGTATGAGAGTGGGCTTTTAGGTAGAGGTCTTGTGTTTTCCCAAATTTTGTGAGAGCTAACTGCGGATGCTTTGAAGCCGACTGCGGAATTTATGATTAGAGTTTTCTTCTATTTGTATTGTCCACAGGCATTCCTAGACGCTATCGTAACACTGGACTTCAGCACAATAGAGTCGCTATGGCGGGAGTTCTGGAGGTCTCAGGACAACAACAATGGTGACGAGTGTGAAGAGGAAAAGTACCTGTCCAAGAGCAAACTGTTCTGTCTGTCCAAGTGTGTGCCGGTGCAAGCCTTCGTACGCCGGGTTGACTTTCTCTTCTACCAGAACCTGGTGGAAGTTCTCATTCCCGATGTGCTCAGACCTATTCTTTTTAATCCATTTCTCCTTGTGGAAGAATACAAGTTAGTATTTTTTATATTGATATGGTCTTATTGTTCCAAAAGCGAAGAGAGGAGGAGGAGGAGGAGGACAAGATAGGAGAAAACCAGCCGTTCCGCTAACTTTATCTGTTAAGGAAAAAATAAAATCTGCCGCGGGCGGGAATCGAACCCGCGCTTACAAGGCAAACGCGCGACCCACCAAGCCAACTAGGCTGGCTCAGAAATTAGAAATTTCAGTTGAAAATAAATGAGTATAAAAGGAAATACATCGAAAATTAAGTAGAGCGTGAAAAGAGGGCTTGATAAAGTGCTCCATACCCCCTTTTGAATTTGTATCTATGATCTATCGTTGATCGTTTTGATTCTACCTGAGTGATCACGAGAATGAGGGTTTCCAGTATAAGGGGTGAGGATTGCCAAGGGGGGTGGGAGTTATGCATCAGTGATTAAGATAGTTAATAAGTACCCACGACCCTCCCTTGTACACAACCACCCACACCTGATGTGTAACTGACATAATATATGCTTGCAGGATCAGTTGCTATATTTTCGGTTTCAAAATGGCTTTTTTTTACGAACATGAGACCTATTCCTGGTAGGTTTGAGAACCACTCAACATTATTTTGTACCAAACACATACCTTGGAACCTTGGTATGTACCAAATACATAACACCTTGGTTAGACTGCGGGAGTAAGCAATGTAAGCATAAATGCTTGTCACAAATGTCGTTCCCCGCTTAATACAATAAAATTCATGACTTGACTTGGACTCTAACCACCAACCTCCAGATCCGAAGTCTCTGAGGTTGGTATGACTGCGGGATTAAAGGAAATTTTCAGTCTCATTCTGGCAGGTTCTTTCTTTAGAGATTCCGATGAAATTCCGCTTTTAGTCGAAACTCACCAAACTTTGTCCTGAAACGGGTGATCAGAAGCGGCCATTTTGTCGCCTGTATCCTAGTCACACATAGTACCTCATGTAAAGGACCGTTCACAAATTTGCTGTCTAGAAACAGCTTAAGGCCCTTTCCCACTTGTCGTTCGGAAAAAATCGTGTCGTGTGTAAGTGGGAACACTCATTTAAATTACATTACCTACAGGACATTCGGGTATTTATTCGCATGGCATTCTAAATTATGGATTCGTAGAAGCTTTAGCCATCCTTTAGGACTGTTTGCCGCTACACCTAAGCCTCGGAGTGGGCTTTTTGTGTATGAGAGTGGGCTTTTAGGTAGAGGTCTTGTGTTTTCCCAAACTTTGTGAGAGCTAACTGCGGATGCTTTGAAGCCGACTGCGGAATTTATGATTAGAGTTTTCTTCTATTTGTATTGTCCACAGGCATTCCTAGACGCTATCGTAACACTGGACTTCAGCACAATAGAGTCGCTATGGCGGGAGTTCTGGAGGTCTCAGGACAACAACAATGGTGACGAGTGTGAAGAGGAAAAGTACCTGTCCAAGAGCAAACTGTTCTGTCTGTCCAAGTGTGTGCCGGTGCAAGCCTTCGTACGCCGGGTTGACTTTCTCTTCTACCAGAACCTGGTGGAAGTTCTCATTCCCGATGTGCTCAGACCTATTCCTGGTAGGTTTGAGAACCACTCAACATTATTTTGTACCAAACACATACCTTGGAACCTTGGTATGTACCAAATACATAACACCTTGGTTAGACTGCGGGAGTAAGCAATGTAAGCATAAATGCTTGTCACAAATGTCGTTCCCCGCTTAATACAATAAAATTCATGACTTGACTTGGACTCTAACCACCAACCTCCAGATCCGAAGTCTCTGAGGTTGGTATGACTGCGGGATTAAAGGAAATTTTCAGTCTCATTCTGGCAGTATAAACAGGGTATATTCTATTCTATTTTACACCTGTAAAAGTCACCATAAATGTTGACAAGGGGTGATTCATCGAGTGAGCTAGCTCCAAAAAGGTCTGTCCAAACATAGTCGGTCGATGTCGATCGACAAGGAGAAACTATGCTATTGAGGCAGTGTGGACGGTTCAGTCGACATCGATCGATGGCCGGCCATTATGTGTGGACACACCTTAAGGTTCGTGGCGTTGTGGTCAAGACGCTCGCTTGGTAAACAGAAGAAGAGCGCGGGTTCAATCCCAAGGTACCTATAAAATTTTATTCTTGTTCAATTTTATCAATTTCAACGCATTATATTAGATTCTAAGGGATAGAAGGTCGAGACCGCCTCCAGCGTTAATTTCGCATGATAACCTTCCCATAGAATTCAGTCCGTTAATATTTATCTTAACCCTTTGGTGACCGATGTAAACTACAGTATTATCGAGGTTTAGACGTACAGAGAACGGTTGTTACAGAGAACGTCTAAACCTCGATGTAATCTACATACGTACAGTTTACTCTGTTTACTACAGTTTACATCGGTCATTAAAAGGTTAAAATCCACCTTACTTTTATTTTTGTTGACAGGTTCGCTTACATCATCCATTAGAAATTTCGCCAAGGGTGTAGAGTCGTGGTTAACAAATGCTATGCAAGGGTGTCCTCAGGAGATGATCAATATCAAGGTACGTTGAACCCTCAGGTTGAATCTGGCCCAAGCAGCACGAATAAATCAAGATCTAACCTCACTCCTTTCATGTATTTCCAGGTAACAGCTGTAGGTGCGTTCGCTCAGATGCTGAGGCGTTATACTTCGCTGAATCATCTGGCCCAAGCAGCACGCGCTGTGCTGCAGAACTCAACGCAAATCAACCAGATGCTGACTGATCTCAACCGAGTAGACTTTCATAATGTTCAGGAACAGGTGGGTGAAACTAGAATATGCTTGTCACAAATGTCGTTCCCCGCCTAATGCATTACCTACGCTAAATTCTATGACTTGACTTGGACTCAAACCATCAACCTCCACAATGTTTCACACATTAAAAACATAATTCATTTGGTCTTATTATAATTTATTTGGTAAAAAATGCAATAAATTCTCGAGATCCCGAAATAGCTGAAAATCAGTCCAATCCGGGATTGGATTCCCTACTCCAGATCCAAAGCCCACCGGGACCTTGCCAACCAGTACACCTCTGAGGTTGGTTAAAATTCTTTAGTACATAGAAGAGTTTGATTTCTGGTGGCATCACTTGCTACCGGAATGGGTAATATTCTTGCTCCTCTTTGACAAAAAAAGTATATAGAAGCTCTACACTACTCTACAGTGATTAAATGATTTATTGTGTCCTCCAGGCTTCATGGGTATGTCAGTGCGATGCTAGTCTAGTCCAGCAGCTCGAGTCCGACTTCAAGTTAACTCTGCAGCAACAGAACTCACTGGAGGAATGGGCCAATTGGCTCAAGAATGTGGTGAATGCCGTGCTGAAACCGTTCGAAGGCAAACCAAACTTCACCAAAGCGGCGCGCCAGTTCCTGTTGAAATGGTCTTTCTATAGGTAAGCCGCTCAAATTGATCAGGAAAACTTGGTCCATTGAAAATTTTTGAATGGATGAAAATGAATATTTTAGGGAAACCCTGAATGAAAATTCTTATAATGCGATAAAAGAATAAATGCGAATAAAGAATAAAAGAACAAATAATAATAATAAATAAAAAATAGGTAACACGAAGGAATAATAAAAATGATTACTTGATGAGATTATTTTATAGAAGACAATAAACATTAGTTAGGTATGTAACGTTCAATATTTTTCCGGCACGGTACTCAGTCTAATATCAAGCGTGCCCGGGAGGAGCGCGAATGTTCATCTCTTGACCTCCGGAGCTACGCGACGCCGACCAACATTAACACGAAACAGTCTAAATTAACTCTGCTCCACATTTCCAATGTCCACAGTTCCATGGTAATCCGCGACCTGACGCTGCGGAGTGCTGCCAGCTTTGGCTCCTTCCATCTAATCCGCCTGCTCTACGACGAATACATGTTCTATCTGATAGAACACCAAGTGGCCCTCGCTACCGGCGAAACACCCATTGCTGTCATTGGCAGTAAGGAATCCAACCCAGTCGAGTCTAGTCAGAACCCCATGGACAATGGACTGTATGCTCATGGCCAGAACAATATACTGGTGCATGAAGAGCTACATATTAGTCATGCGCCCAAGAGAATTAAACTCAGCTAGAATGAGGACTAGAATTAAACTCAGCTAGAGTGAGGAATAGTCAGAACGATATACTCCATGATTTGTTTGATAAAAGTTTAACCCATAAGAGCCGAACTTTTTTTTTCTTTGGATCTTGTTGAAATTTAACCGCTTCCTGACATGGAGCGACTGAGATATTAGCGAAAAAGAGAGAAGGGTTTGGTCAAGTTTGGTGTGACTTTAATGTAGGCCTCGGCTCTCATGGGTTAATGTCACTGTATAACTGCTAAGGTGTTTAGTGACGGGGTTTGACCCTTCATTCAACGACAAGCTCCGCGAGGTTAACGACACTGTGTAACTGTTAAGGTCTTTAGTGACCGAGGTTTCACCTTTCATTCAAGCTACCCGATTACTCATAGATTCGCAGAAAGCTTAACCCAACCTCTAGGGCTGTTTGCCTCTACACCTAAGCTTCGGAGTGAGCTTTTTACTTTCCTTATCCTATTGGAAGGAAAGTAATGTAATCGGGTCAAATTTTCGATGGTCAGTTTTTAGTGTCAAAACACGTTTTGAGGTCCCTAGAGCCTAAATCCAATATCAGGGCCTCTTACACTAGATAAAATTGGATTTCAGAATAATAATCCAAAACACCATTTTTTACTTTCCTTATCCTATAGGAAGGAAAGTAATGTAATCGGGTCAAATTTTCGATGGTCAGTTTTTAGTGTCAAAACACGTTTTGAGGTCCCTAGAGCCTAAATCCAAAGTTTCAGCCATTGGTCCGTGTATGTGTCTGTCTGTAAACAAAATATCTCGAGAACGGTAAGAGCTAGAGACTTGAAATTTGGTATGTAGATGTCAAATGTGACAAGGATGCGACACGAAACGTTTGGTTGAGATAGGTGCTGCGGTTGGCGGTATTTTGACTGCTTTTTGGCGGTTTTCAGCTATACCGACTAAACGGTTAGAGATATTGTAAAAGTTTGGCTATAAGAACAAGTACACACAAAATGAGCATTATTCAATAGGATGAGGAAAGTCGTGTGATGTTCACACCAGATTTTTTTGTGTATGAAGTTAATGGAGTATCGACTACTCACATTAACCTCACCCAGTCTGAGTGGAGTTGGGAAAAGCCAGCAGCTCGCGATTGCCTACATGGTTACTCCATATCATTCGGCAAATGTTTACACTCCTTAGTTGATCCTTAGTTCACCTGTTTACATTTAATACTAACGTGCCTTTCGTTCATTTCCAATGTTTTATAACAGGTTGTGTTCCCTATAAGGTACGCGTCATATTGTTCAAGTCAGAGGAGTTATTGAATTGTCCTTTCCTATAATTAAAGAAATAAAATAACGTCGAAAATTTTGCGTACGGTAGAGCGTACGCAGTTGTCGATTTCTGGGGTTATCATTACCTACATCGTTTGTTTAACGATGTAGTAAATGACCGGTAAAATGCACATCAGATTATTTCACCGCAACAAGTTTACTGTGCCCTAAATCACCGAAGTATGGAAAAGTATCTTACAAGTGTAATAGCCAATGGAAAAGCAGAATTTTGAATTTGGACAAATCATATCAAAATATGGAATTGTAAATACTTTTCCATACTTTGGTGATTTAGGGCACTGGTGGGTTTTACCAATGACTTAATCTGAGATTTCACTTATGAGAGAATTTTCAATGATATAAAAAAGAGTTTTTGATGATCCAAACAGGAGTTTTTGAAAACTCCTCCTTTTTGGATCACTGAAAACTCCTTTTTGGATCATTAAAAAATCCTTTTTGGATTATTAATTATTAAATGATCCTTTTTGTAAAAATTCTCCCATTAGTGAAATCTCCCATTAAGTCAGGGGTGAAATCCACTATACCACTTGAAAAATAAATGTTAGTTTTAAGTTCTTTCTTTAGAGATTCCGATGAAATTCCGCTTTTAGTCGAAACTCACCAAACTTTGTCCTGAAACGGGTGATCAGAAGCGGCCATCTTGTCGCCTGTATCCTAGTCACACATAGTACCTCATGTAAAGGACCGTTCACACATTTTCTATCTAGAAACAACTTAAGGCCCGTTCCCACTTTCCCACTTGTCGTTCGGAAAAAAAATCGTGTCGTGCGTAAGTGGGAACACTCATTTAAATTACATTACCTACAGGACATTCGGAAAAAAATCGGATGAAACTCACAAGTGAGAACGGGCCTTTACGGATAATCACCTAGTCAAAAACACCGAGTAACATTTTTATCTTGATCTCAAATGCTAGAAAAAATTACCTTTAAAAATGTTATCTTCGTTTTATGGTAAAGTCAAATTGGACAGCATTACATAGAAATTAACCAGCCAACAAAAAACAAACTTTCATAAAACGGGGAAAAATAGGTTGATGATCATAGGTATTTCCATAGAACTTAATACAGACAATGTCTTCTAACAAAAACACCGAGTAACATTTTTATCTTGATCTCAAATGCTAGAAAAAATTACCTTTAAAAATGTTATCTTCGTTTTATGGTAAAGTCACATTGGACAGCATTACATAGAAATTAACCAGCCAACAAAAAACAAACTTTCATAAAACGGGGAAAATGGGTTGATGATCACAGGTACTTCCATAGAACTTAATACAGACAATGTCTTCTAACATAAAGGAACCGTTAAACATTAAACAAAGGAAACTGGGAGTAAAATAAATAAAAAAAAAAAACTTGGTCGATTTAAATTTACATTTACACATTTTTGGATGGTTCTTTTCTGCGTAATGCTCTCCAATTGATAGCCATCTTTTGTACATTTTTCGATAGATGTGAACGATCTTTTATACTTTTGTTGTTTCCAATTTGTTGTACAGGTTTGTTTATTTATGTGTTTGTTACAGGGGATGGTGCATCGTAAACGAAAATTAGTTGGTAATATAAAGTCATTGTTTCGGTCCTAAATAAAACACCCCCGAATGACTTCCTAAAGCGCCATGTTCCCCCAATCGCATCCTCAATGTTTTGCTCTGTATTTACGAAGATATGCTCTTCTTGTTTGTACTATACTCGTTTTTTCATTCTTCTTCATTATCTCTTTTTTTTTCTACTTCCACTGATTCGTACATATTTTTTACGTATTTTTCACTCTTTGTTCGTTCGTATGTCCAAATATTTTTTTCCCTCGAGTTCAGGGGAAAATGTTTTTGTTTTGTCTGTTTTTCTATAGATCTCACTCATTTATCATTGGAAATATTTGTTATTTTCGTCTACGTAGCTACTTTTTCTCGTCCCATATCTCTCGTGCTCTCTAGAGTTTTTTTTTTACCATGTGTCTTTTCGTATTTCAATATATGTACAAGGTGGACAATTGGACAGAAATCTATCAACATCAACCATCGATGGAGAAAAGCCTTTCAAAAGACAAGTGACTGCACAAGTGTACACACAACCGCATTTATCCTGCATATGTACAAAATGTCTATTTCTACCCAGGTCCCTACTTATTTTGTACTTGAAATGCAGAAGACTTCTACCCTACTTTTTATTTCGTGCGCTCGCCTGGTAAACAGGAGGGCGTGGGTTCAATCCCAGCCGAGGTATGGAATTTTATCCTCATATAATTTGAGAGATTGACCACAATACTAGTAGTAGCCTACTGCTGGAGTAAAGGGACTTTTCAGTCCTATGCGAGCAGTATAAATAAGCACTATTATTATTTAAAGTCGTCGCTTCCCTTTACAGCATGGCTCAGAATCAGAAGTCTCGGGAACCCCTTGTAACTTTTGAACGGCTTGGAATTTTGAAGTTCTGTTTTTGGTAGAGATAGGACGGGCCCATATGGATTCGATGGTGATGTCAAATACCAAGTTACAAGGCGTTCGCTAGGACTTTTGAGCCATGCTGTATAGTCCATTCCCTCTACCTGCTTGATGCGTTATGCGCTCCTCTCCACGCTGTTTTTACATTGATGGTATTTGATATGGTGACCGCTCTGCTCCAAGCTCACTCTGAAAAACGCAGTAAGTACAAGTTATGAGGTTAGTTGGGGGTGACTTATGCTTAGAACAGAGTGGAGAGGCGAGCAAAGAGCATAAAGCTTTTTGCCCTCTGTAGACCTATTCCTGGTAGGTTTGAGAACCACTCAACATTATTTTGTACCAAACACATACCTTGGAACCTTGGTATGTACCAAATACATACGACCTTGGTTAGACTGCGGGAGTAAGCAATGTAAGCATAAATGCTTGTCACAAATAACGTTCCCCGCTTAATACAATAAAATTCATGACTTGACTTGGACTCTAACCACCAACCTCCAGATCCGAAGTCTCTGAGGTTGGTATGACTGCGGGAGTAAAAGAAATTTTCAGTCTCATTCTGGCAATATAAACAGGGTATATTCTATTCTATTTTACACCTGTAAAAGTCACCATAAATGTTGACAAGGGGTGATTCATCGAGTGAGCTAGCTCCAAAAAGGTCTGTCCAAACATAGTCGGTCGATGTCGATCGACAAGGAGAAACTATGCTATTGAGGCAGTGTGGACGGTTCAGTCGACATCGATCGATGGCCGGCCATTATGTGTGGACACACCTTAAGGTTCGTGGCGTTGTGGTCAAGACGCTCGCTTGGTAAACAGAAGAAGAGCGCGGGTTCAATCCCAAGGTACCTATAAAATTTTATCTTCGTTCAATTTATCAATTCAACGCATTATATTAGATTCTAAGGGATAGAAGGTCGAGACCGCCTCCAGCGTTAATTTCGCATGATAACCTTCCCATAGAATTCAGTCCGTTAATATTTATCTTAAAATCCACCTTACTTTTACCTAAGGGATAGAAGGTCGAGACCGCCTCCAGCGTTAATTTCGCATGATAACCTTCCCATAGAATTCAGTCCGTTAATATTTATCTTAACCCTTTGGTGACCGATGTAAACTACAGTATTATCGAGGTTTAGACGTACAGAGAACGGTTTTCACACAATTTATCAAGTCGCACTCATGCGCGATGGAAGAAAGGAAATTCATACAGAATATTTTCCCCTTCGTATTTTGTGTTCTTCTTCATTATCTCTTTTTTTTTCTACTTCCACTGATTCGTACATATTTTTTACGTATTTTTCACTCTTTGTTCGTTCGTATGTCGAAATATTTTTTGCCCTCGAATTCAGGGGAAAACGTTTTTGTTTTGTCTGTTTTTCTATAGATCTCACTCATTTATCATTGAAAATATTTATTATTTTCGTCTACGTAGCTACTTTTTCTCGTCCCATATCTCTCGTGCTCTCTAGAAGTCTAGAGCTTTTTTTTCCACCATGTGTCTTTTCATATTTCAATATACAAGGTGGACACTTGGACAGACATCTATCAACAACAACCATCGACGGAGAAAAGCCTTTCAAAGACAAGTGACTGCACAAGTGTACACACAACCGCATTCATCCTGCATACAAAATGTCTATTTCTATTTCTACCCAGGTCCCTACTTATTTTGTACTTGAAATGCAGAAGACTTCTACCCTACTATTTATTTCGTACTTCAAATACAGAGGAAGAAACTCAAGAAGAAATTTGATGAAATATAAGAAATCTGATCGAGAGAGAGTTTCAAGTGCCCTACGTATTGAAAAGACGACTTTACTGCACGTCCCTCATGATATGATCTTCTCAAACGATGAAAATATTGTATGTAATTGACTGCTTTGTTTTATTTATATTGACTTTTTGTTCGTTTGTTTCCTAGGTACCTATTATTTTTGTGTATGGAAAAAATAAAATTATTTTTATGAATTTAAAAGAAAGAATATCTTCTTATTTTATTTTTATTATTATTATTATTTTTACCGACAAAGCCGCGTTCTTAAGGTGAACTTTAATATAAAGTTGGCAAAATCTCGGCTTGCGGTACCACTCATAATTGAAACTGAAATTATTTGAAATATCTATTTATGAAAAATCCGAGTGATTATATTTATTGGGAGTTGTAGGAGCAGGTTGGAAGTTTCATTTAATGAATGATCCATCCTTTGAATCATGTCTCACAGTTAAGCGATTTATGTTTGATAACGTTGAGTTGATACGTTGATAGATAAACATTTGGTAGACAAGTCAGATTTTAACACCCTGTACAAGTTTTCTAGTTAACCCAGTAGGAACAGTAAACTGCAATGAGGTTGATAGCTTATTTTCAGTATTTTTCAGTATTGAGTTCCATTTATATTTGCTCAGATGTTTCGGGGATGATTCTCAACTGAACACGTTTCATTATTCAGATTATTATTATTATTATTCCATGTTAATCTGGATAGGTACCAGCACAAACTGTACTGAAATTGTCACTAACATTGCAATCATTTGCATAACAGCGTGCACAATAATTAACTATTCATATGCAGAATCAGCATTGATTTATACCCTGGGTATATATTCAAATTTTCACCTAAAGACTCATGGATAAATAATCAATATGTAATTGAAATGGAACAAATTATTTCACAAATAGTCATTTTGATTTCGTTGAAATTCTCATCATGTCCAAATTCGCAGAAATGTCCCGAATAAAAAAATTAGTTATCCGTTGAAAATTTTCCGAATCCCTAAAAATACACGCTCCGAAATTCTACACATAGAGATAGATAACAGCTGCTGTACTATTTGTCATGACATAAAATACAAACTAGACATTTAGACATGTGTTCGTACAAGCAAGCTAGTACCTACTGCTGGTGGATATGCTATGCTCTTGTACATTAGCATGATTATACGGTGGTAGGTATCATTACCCGTATATCTATGTATTCAGACTAGGGGGGAAATGCCCTCTTCATTCTGACAGTTAAACCTGGTCAACGTAGTGTTTGTTTGTTTTTTTACTTTCCTTATTTTTTATTATTATTATTTATTTTATTTTTTGCAGACGAGACTAAATTGTATCTTTTTGATTAATTTTATCAAAGATTCGCAGATTGGCAAAGATTGTTTTCCTGTCGAAAAAACCCACGGTGAAACGCCATATTTTGGCCGAGAGATTTGGTGTTTTATTTCAATCAAGAAGTTGCCTGCCTTTTTAGTTGTCTTGACATTTTCTAGTGTAAAACCTAATTTCTCCCTTGATTCAAAATTTTGCCATTTTCATAGCGCTACGATTTGGAGATCAATCAATCCATAATCGTTCCATCACAAAATTTTAAGTTCGATCAGCCCAAACTGGGGGCCCCGCGCCTTTGAAACTGCCCCGGGCCCCGCGGGGGGCTAATCCGGCCCTGCATAGCGCTACGATTTGGAGATCAATCAATCAATCCATAATCGTTCAATCACAGGACGGGTCGATGTACGAAGCCTCTCCACCAATTTCGATCATTGTATCTCTGCTCCCTCTCGATGTCGTTCCAATTTCCTTGTTTTCTTTGAATATCAGCTCTGATGACATCAAAAGATATCAAATGAAAATGTCTCATTGGAAAGTTCAAAATATTACCAACCGGCCTTAATAGTGTCCGAAGTGCCACGTAATTGAGCGAATTACACCGGTTTTCCCCAAATTTTGTGCGAAAAGCTGACCGCAAGGAAAATCGTATTATGTAGACTATAGACCGTGCAATGAAAGGGCTTGGGATTGATAAGTTGGAATAACACACACACACACCAGTCAGTTTAGTCTGCCTCTGGTTACCAACCGGCCTTAATAGTGTCCGAAGTGCCACGTAATTGAGCGAATTACACCGGTTTTCCCCAAATTTTGTGCGAAAAGCTGACCCCAAGGAAAATCGTATATGTAGACTATAGACCGTGCAATGAAAGGGCTTGGGATTGATAAGTTGGAATAACACACACACACCAGTCAGTTTAGTCTGCCTCTGATATCTAGCAAGAGAGGATTTTCAAGTAATACACGACACAAAATGAAAAGTGATAAAAAAAAGTGAAGTTCTAAAAACTTACGTGCGAGACAATTAGATTAGGAGACAATTTTCCAGCTCGAGAATTGAAAAGTTGCAAGATGCTTTTAAAGAAATTGATAGAGTAGGCAGATACCTAATATTGTTTCTATAGAGTAGGCAGATACCTAATATTGTTTGAGTTCAGTAGATACGTTGTACCTATTTCAATTTAATTACTTATTACTGCGTTCTATTGTAACGAAGTTGACTGCAAAAACTTGATGACAGCATACAAGATCCGATCATACCTAACGTATAATGTGTCTTTTGTTTAAAAAATGAAACACTTTTCCCTTCATTAAATCTTCATTTCACCCAAAACAAGGAAACATAAGTATCATATCTATTTTTCTTAAGTGCTTTCTGTCTCTTGGTAATCTTGCTCGTAGCTTGTTCTCATAAATTTTCAGTTCGTTTTATCCCTTTTCCTGAAGGGTCTTTTGATAAAAGCAAAGTAGCTATGTACTTATAGTTGTATGTATACGTAGTTATCTTAGGTTGAATGACTGAAAACCACGGGCTATAGGTACGACATTATGTGGGACATTTTCTGACGGATCACTCGTGTTAAGCAACGTCGAGCATGGTTGATATTTGGAGAACGTCCATCGATTATATGTTTTATAACATATGTGCCCATAGAGAAAGTTGAGAAGGAACAAATTTATATTCCTGCCTGTCCGCCATCTATGTCTCTTTTTCATCCTGTCCCTTCATTGTGGAATTCAGGAGTGACAAATCGGACTTGGACTAAAATAAAAGCAGGAAAATGGTGAAGAAAAACGGACAAGTATTAACCAACGGGTCAGCCAAAAATACAATCCTCTTCCCCAACCCGGTGTTCGGCAACCTGGTTATATCTCGCCAAAACCAGGCTGTGTACAAACTGTCCAGCTGTCCTGCAACTAATGTCACGCAGTCCTTCCAGAATGAGAAAAACATCAAGCCGAAACTGCCGTCCACAAGGATAACAGTCACTGAGAGGAAGGATAACAAAGATATCGTGAGAAAACTAGAGAAGATAGCAAACACTGTGCAGAAAAACGAAGCATTGAAAGCGAATATGAAGGACGAAAAGGCGAAGAAAGCGCTTGAGAAGCATTCCATCGAGTGTTTCAATAGTAACTTCAACGCGATTCTGTACGAAATCATCCGCGCCAAGGCTGAGGAACGACTGATTAAAAAAGTGGACGAGCAGAAGAGTGACGGTAGCCGATATGAACTTTATGAAATAGACCTGGATGGGAGTCATCTGAAAGAGACCAACACAGACGATAGCAGATATCCTGACGATAGATCAGTCTCCAGTGGTACCATCCGGAGAGGGGAAGCTACTCCGAGAAGCCAATGCTCAACGCAGTCCTTCGAGTGGAATTACGAGACAGTCGAGTATGAGAGTGGACATGGGAATCAGCACCGGAAAGTGTCCGAGCTTGTGGACAAGTTACTCTATGAAATCTACGGTAACAATGACACCAATGTGGACATTAGAAGACGGAGCTCGGAGTGTTTGACCAGGAGTTCTCGTACATCGGGAAATAATACAGACTCCTCAGGAAATGTGTTTGGTGAAAACTATGAATACAGGAAGAGTGTTCTCGGAAGCAAAAGTAAGTAAAAGATGATTTTCTTCATAACTAGGTCACTAGACAAGTAGAACTTATTTAAGCTTTGTAATCAATCATAGTCTCATCCTCTCCAGGGATGTTCTAAATTTTCATTTTAAAAGGAAAAGAAGATAGGGAATAAATAATCAACCCAGGGTCATTAAACCTTGTCCCTATGCCATCTTAATTTATTGAAGAGAGGACAAAAAGCCTAGGTAATCACAAGCAACAAAAGCTCATACTTTCTATTCTCACAGATAAATAACCTGAGCCCATATTTTCTAAAAAAAAAAAAAAAAAAAAATCAGTTTCATTTTAACTGGTGCGTTTCCACTCGCTCAGCATTTGTTTGAAAATTCTGTCTGAATGGCCCATCTTTTCTAAAAAAAAAAAAAAAAAAAAATCAGTTTCATTTTAACTGGTGCGTTTCCACTCGCTCAGCATTTGTTTGAAAATTCTGTCTGAATGGTATGCTGTGTCGTTTTGACAACCCAGTACTGGGACAATCCGTCAATGAATTTTATTTCTCTCTCTCTTCTCAGGCAATAACGAGCTACGGGTTCTACTCGGCTCTCTGAAGAACGAGATCCACCAGGAGGGGAATCGTCTGGTTCGACAGCTGAAGAGGAGAGAAACGTTGATAGCTCGCCAGGAAGCTGACAGCAATATGGTGACCGCTCTGCTCCAAGCTCACTCTGAAAAACGCAGTAAGTACAAGTTATGAGGTTAGTTGGGGGTGACTTATGCTTAGAATAGAGTGGAGAGGAGAGCAAAGAGCATAAACCTTTTTGCCCTCTGTTCTATGCGGTTTAAAGTCGTCGCTTCCCTTTACAGCATGGCTCAGAATCAGAAGTCTCGGGAACACCTTGTAACTTTTGAACGGCTTGGAATTTTGAAGTTCTGTTTTTGGTAGAGATAGGACGGGCCCATATGGATTTGATGGTGATGTCAAATACCAAGTTACAAGGGGTTCGCTAGGACTTTTGAGCCATGCTGTATAGTCAATTCCCTCTACCTGCTCGATGCGTTATGCGCTCCTCTCCACTTTGTTTTGAGCATTGATATTATTTGGAAACTGAATCACGCATATACATTATAGATAATTTATTTTAAAAAGTAAAAGAAAGAACACACTGTCAGTGATAGTCAGGCTCAAAACAGAGCACGGCTCGTATAGATAGGCTAATACCTACTCTACTATGAAGTTCTCAAACATAAATAGGTACAGGGTCGGCCAAAAGTCGGTGCGTGCAATTCTTTGGTAATTATTGAACGGCTTAGCACATTTCCATGTGCTATTTTAAATGTAGATACTAATTAATAATTATCTTTAACTGCTTCTTTCAAGTATTTTTGGTATTATCCAGTGGGTCAATTTCTTTAAGTAATCATACATACCTAGTTCCAATTTCATTTTTTGGAATTCAGTAAAAAAATTACGCGTGGAAGTTGAGATATCTTTTGTCTAAGGACTAAGGACATTTTTGAAACTCCCTGAAAAAACTTCTGAGGAAGCAGAACGTTTAAAAAAGCTCAATTCTCCCTTCCGAGTTTTTAATCCCGCTCTAAGCTGGAAGTTATTGTAGAAAGCGAAGAGGAACTCGAACATAAATAGGTACAGGGTCGGTCAAAAGTAAGACCGGTGCAGTGTGTACAACGCTTTGGTAATTATTCAAGGGATTAACACATTTCCATGTGTATGTTTCCCACATTTCCATGTACGTATCTTATTTTCTGTTCTTTCAACTGCTTCTTTCTTTCAGTGGGTCAAATTCTTTAGGTAATTATGTACCTAGTTCCAATTTTATTTCTTGGGAGTTGAACACAAAAATTGAACACATGAGACGACCTCTTTTTGTCGGAGGTCATTTTTGAAGCTCCCTGAAAAAACTACTGAGGAAACAGAAGGTTTAAAAAAGCTCAATTCTCCCTTCCGACTTTTTAACTCGCTCTAAGCTGTGGAAGTTATTAGGAAGAACTCATTTCTTTAGCTCCCTGTAAATATTCACACAATTTATCAAGTCGCACTCATGCGCGATGGAAGAAAGGAAATTCATACAGAATATTTTCCCCTTCGTATTTTGTGTTTTTTTAAGGAAAACACCGTGTAGTTTCACTGTGGAAAGCTCTGCTATCTTGTTTATAATGTTGATATTCTGATTCAAACGCCTTCGGTAGTTCTTTCAATTGATTCACGATCTTATTTAAAAGGCAAAAAAATTGACCCGATTACATTACTTTCCTTCCTATAGGATAAGGAAAGTAAAAAGTGAGAAGTATTTAGTGCTGTGAAAAAATAGTCTGTGCTTTTCAATAATCCAACTTGGTGAACGTAGTAAAAAAATTGAATTTTTTTCGAACAAAATTTTCATTTGGATTTTTTTTGTCACGCGCTCTCTAATCCCCCTGCTATTTTTCGCTGAATATTTTTTGTTTCTGGTGGATCGTAGATATTTTAATGTGATTAACGCGTGTAGGTGATCAGTGCTGGTTGGTGAGGTCCTCAGAGGTGGAGATCGAAGGATCGAGCTATAGGAAGACACCATACACTAAAAGCTTAATCTGAGACTTAGGTGTAGGGGCTAAACAGCCCTAAAGGATGGGTTAAGCTTCTACGAATTTATATAATACATGTTTAAAAATAAATAAAATTGATTTAATGTTAAAAAAAAAGAAGACACGGAGGTTCTGCAGAAGAAATAAGGATATTCTTGTAGAAATAACTGAAATACACACAGAATATACCCTGTACTGCAAGAATGAGGCTGAAAAGTCCCTTTACTCCCGCAGTTTAGACGAGGTCTTGTGTATTTGGTACAGAATACGTGTAAATTTTATAACAAAAAACTTACTTAAAATTAAAAAAAAAGGGGGGGGATACAAAATAAAATACCTTAAGTTGGACAGTGCCTACATAATGCTGGAAGACTCTGTTTCCCTTTAATAATAACGTTTCAGACAGGATTGAACTGTGAACTCAATTGTATTTTGTACTTTCATATACAGAATATGAATATTACAGTTCATTTTAATCCTAGGAGATAGATACCGTCTTTGAGATACAGTAATTTCCAGTACCTAAGAAAGGGGACATCCTAGGAGAAATACACATAGTGGGAGACACCTCCTTTATTCACGTTTCAGACAGGATTGAACTGTGAACTCATAACTCAATTGTATTTTGAACTTTCATTTAGAGAATTAGAGTTAATTTTAATCCTAGGAGAGAGGTACCGTCTTCAAGATACAGTATTAATTTTGAGAAACCTTTATAGGTACCTAGCAGTAATCTGAGCAATGTTATTGAGAGATCAAAGGAGACAGAACTTAATTTAAGATGCGTAGGTAGCTATAATTCTTCTACCTACCTCTATCTCCTGTCGTTCTCTATTTTCTCCTCCCTCTTCTCTGTCTGTCTTCAGAGTTGTTTCAAGTAGGTAAGTATAATCTACTTACCTACCAACTTGAGACAACTTAGATAGAGAAGGGGAAGAACAAGGAGGAAGGAAATTATTTGAAATATCTATTTATGAAAAATCCGAGTGATTATATTTATTGGGAGTTGTAGGAGCAGGTTGGAAGTTTCATTTAATGATCCATCCTTTGAATCATGTCTCACAGTTAAGCGATTTATGTTTGATAACGTTGAGTTGATACGTTGATAGGTAAACATTTGGTAGACAAGTCAGATTTTAACACCCTGTACAAGTTTTCTAGTTAACCCAGTAGGAACAGTAAACTGCAATGAGGTTGATAGCTTATTTTCAGTATTTTTCAGTATTGAGTTCCATTTATATTTGCTCAGATGTTTCGGAGATGATTCTCAACTGAACACGTTTCTGCGGTTCATTATTCAGATTATTATTATTATTCCATGTTAATCTGGATAGGTACCAGCACAAACTGTACTGAAATTGTCACTAACATTGCAAATCATTTGCATAACAGCGTGCACAATAATTAACTATTCATATTCATATGCAGAATCAGCATTGATTTATACCCTGGGTATGTTCAAATTTTCACCTAAAGACTCATGGATAAATAATCAAAAAAAGGGGGCAGTACTGAATAAAATACCTTAAGTTGGACAGTGATGCCTACATAATGCTGGAGGACTCTGTTCCCCTTTAATAATAACGTTTCAGACAGGATTGAACTGTGAACTAAATTGTATTTTGTACTTTCATATACATTATATTACAGTTCATTTTAATCCTAGGAGATATGTAGATACCGTCTTTGAGATACAGTAATTTCCAGTACCTAAGAAAGGGGGCATCCTAGGAGAAATACACATAGTGGGAGACACCTCCTTTATTCACGTTTCAGACAGGATTGAACTCATAACTCAATTGTATTTTGAACTTTCATACAGAGTATAACAGAGTTCATTTTAATCTCTAGGAGAAATACAGAGAGGTACCGTCTTTGAGATACAGTATTTAGGAACAGTAAACTGCAATGAGGTTGATAGCTTATTTTCAGTATTTTTCAGTATTGAGTTCCATTTATATTTGCTCAGATGTTTCGGGGATGATTCTCAACTGAACACGTTTCATTATTCAGATTATTATTATTATTATTCCATGTTAATCTGGATAGGTACCAGCACAAACTGTACTGAAATTGTCACTAACATTGCAATCATTTGCATAACAGCGTGCACAATAATTAACTATTCATATGCAGAATCAGCATTGATTTATACCCTGGGTATATATTCAAATTTTCACCTAAAGACTCATGGATAAATAATCAATACCTATGTAATTGAAATGGAACAAATTATTTCACAAATAGTCATTTTGATTTCGTTGAAATTCTCATCATGTCCAAATTCGCAGAAATGTCCCGAATAAAAAAATTAGTTATCCGTTGAAAATTTTCCGAATCCCTAAAAATACACGCTCCGAAATTCTACACATAGAGATAGATAACAGCTGCTGTACTATTTGTCATGACATAAAATACAAACTAGACATTTAGACATGTGTTCGTACAAGCAAGCTAGTACCTACTGCTGGTGGATATGCTATGCTCTTGTACATTAGCATGATTATACGGTGGTAGGTATCATTACCCGTATATCTATGTATTCAGACTAGGGGGGAAATGCCCTCTTCATTCTGACAGTTAAACCTGTTCAACGTAGTGTTTCTTTAGAATATGAATATTACAGTTCATTTTAATCCTAGGAGATAGATACCGTCTTTGAGATACAGTAATTTCCAGTACCTAAGAAAGGGGACATCCTAGGAGAAATACACATAGTGGGAGACACCTCCTTTATTCACGTTTCAGACAGGATTGAACTGTGAACTCAATTGTATTTTGTACTTTCATATACAGAATATGAATATTACAGTTCATTTTAATCCTAGGAGATAGATACCGTCTTTGAGATACAGTAATTTCCAGTACCTAAGAAAGGGGACATCCTAGGAGAAATACACATAGTGGGAGACACCTCCTTTATTCACGTTTCAGACAGGATTGAACTGTGAACTCAATTGTATTTTGTACTTTCATATACAGAATATGAATATTACAGTTCATTTTAATCCTAGGAGATAGATACCGTCTTTGAGATACAGTAATTTCCAGTACCTAAGAAAGGGGACATCCTAGGAGAAATACACATAGTGGGAGACACCTCCTTTATTCACGTTTCAGACAGGATTGAACTGTGAACTCAATTGTATTTTGTACTTTCATATACAGAATATGAATATTACAGTTCATTTTAATCCTAGGAGATAGATACCGTCTTTGAGATACAGTAATTTCCAGTACCTAAGAAAGGGGACATCCTAGGAGAAATACACATAGTGGGAGACACCTCCTTTATTCACGTTTCAGACAGGATTGAACTGTGAACTCAATTGTATTTTGTACTTTCATATACAGAATATGAATATTACAGTTCATTTTAATCCTAGGAGATAGATACCGTCTTTGAGATACAGTAATTTCCAGTACCTAAGAAAGGGGACATCCTAGGAGAAATACACATAGTGGGAGACACCTCCTTTATTCACGTTTCAGACAGGATTGAACTGTGAACTCATAACTCAATTGTATTTTGAACTTTCATTTAGAGAATTAGAGTTAATTTTAATCCTAGGAGAGAGGTACCGTCTTCAAGATACAGTATTAATTTTGAGAAACCTTTATAGGTACCTAGCAGTAATCTGAGCAATGTTATTGAGAGATCAAAGGAGACAGAACTTAATTTAAGATGCGTAGGTAGCTATAATTCTTCTACCTACCTCTATCTCCTGTCGTTCTCTATTTTCTCCTCCCTCTTCTCTGTCTGTCTTCAGAGTTGTTTCAAGTAGGTAAGTATAATCTACTTACCTACCAACTTGAGACAACTTAGATAGAGAAGGGGGAGGACCAGGGGGAGTCAATGCAATTTCACGTCTTGGTTCACAAGAGGTATCTTCATTTCACAAACCTAACTCAATTACATCTGAAACTCTCAAGTTTAGTATTAATCTTCTAGGTAAGACGTAAGTACCTACCTAAGTATCTTCATAAAGTACCTACATCTTAAATCTTCATTCTTCTCTGTCTGTCTTCAGAGTTGTTTCAAGTAGGTAAGTATAATCTACTTACCTACCAACTTGAGACAACTTAGATAGAGAAGGGGGAGGACCAGGGGGAGTCAATGCAATTTCACGTCTTGGTTCACAAGAGGTATCTTCATTTCACAAACCTAACTCAATTACATCTGAAACTCTCAAGTTTAGTATTAATCTTCTAGGTAAGACGTAAGTACCTACCTAAGTATCTTCATAAAGTACCTACATCTTAAATCTTCATTTCACCTCAAAACAAGGAAACAGGAGTATCATATCAATTTTTCTTAAGTGCTTTCCGTCTCTTGGTAATCTTGCTGGGTACTCGTACCTTGTTCTCATAAATTTTCAGTTCGTTTTATCCCTTTTCCTGAAGGGTCTTTTGATAAAAGCAAAGTAGCTATGTACTTACCTATAGTTGTATGTATACGTAGTTATCTTAGGTTGAATGACTGAAAATCACGGGCTATAGGTACGACATTATGTGGGACATTTTCTGACGGATCACTCGTGTTAAGCAACGTCGAGCATGGTTGATATTTGGAGAACGTCCATCGATTATATGTTTTATCACATATGTGTCCATAGAGAAAGTTGAGAAGGAACAAATTTATATTCCTGCCTGTCCGCCATCTATCTCTCTTTTTCATCCTTTGTTTGAATAAAATTGCACGCCCACGTCCTTTTATCCAGCCATTTCAAAGGCATTTTTTTCTGATAGTAATTTGAGTATTTGAGGCCACTTCTCTCTTTCTTTCTCTCGCTTTCGTCCCGTCTACCTTCTTCTTCTCTCTCTCTTCCTGTCTTCCTCTCTCTTCCTCACATTTTCTTCTCTCTTTCTCTCTCTTCCTCTTCCCCATCTCCTTCGTCTGCCTCTCTCTCTCTTGCTTTCGTCGCACTTAGCTTCCTCCTCTCTCCATCTCCTCCTTGTCTACCCCTCTCTCTCTCTCTTCCTCACATTTTCTTTTCTCTCTCTCTCTCTCTCTCTCTCTTTCTCTTCCTCCATCTCCTTCGTCTGCCTCTCTCTCTCTCTCTCTCTCTCTCTCTCTCTCTCTCTCTCTTGCTTTCGTCGCACTTAGCTTCCTCCTCTCTCCATCTCCTCCTTGTCTACCCCTCTCTCTCTCTCTTCCTCACATTTTCTTTTCTCTCTCTCTCCTCCTTGTCTCCCCCCCCCCCTCTCTCTCTCTCTCTCTCTCTCTCTCTTGCTTTCGTCGCACTTAGCTTCCTCCTCTCTCCATCTCCTCCTTGTCTACCCCCCCTCTCTCTCTCTCTCTTCCATCTCTCTCTCGCCTTCTTTATCTGTCTCTTCTCTTTTTCTCATTTTTTCAGTCAAGTGAACAATAAAATTGTCGGCGTAATAATTCAATCAATATTAAGGTCAGGAAGCGTGAGATTCCATTAGATAATTCATTGTCATTATTTTCATCCTTGGAGTCATATTTTTGAAAATATTATTACATCAATTCAACCAGGTTTGAAGCTCGAGGTTCATTTTGTACGTTTTTAATCGTTTTGTATGCTTTGAAATGAGCATATCATCTTTCGTTATGTTGTGTTAAATGCTTGTATGTTACCATTGTCACAGGTTCTGTTTTTGTCATATCATAAGTAGACGAAGGGCGAAGAATTTCGATAGGTGACTCTAATGACCTAATGAGTATCCTTATATCTATTCTAGAGTAGTGAGAACAAAAACCAAGCTGCCAACTAAATCCTCTTGAGTTACATGATTATTATACATATACATATATCTGTTATTAGTACATCTTTCCATCTATGTATCTACTAAACAAAAGTTTCAACACAAATGGAAAAGATTCTTTGAATTGGTTCCTAAAAAAAAAAGACAAAAATATATAAATAAAAAAAAAAATCCAAAATCAGTAAAGTTTCCTACCACGTAGTATTCTGCGGGTACTCGTTCAATGGAGAATGTAAAACAGTTTGGCAACTGTCCAATATCAGAAACATCGTTTTGTTACTGGCAAAAGCTTAGAATCTAAAGTTCACAGTTCATTATATCTTATATCGATGGAATTTGGGGCAAACGTTTCCCCCAATGGTGACTAGTGATGAGCCGAGAACTGCCTTCGTTATCTTGATAGGTACTAGCACTATTCAAGATCCCAGTTCTTAGTTGTCCTTATGGGACACGGGATTGGATTTCTGAAAATTAGGAACAGTACAGGAGCCTATCAGAAAATTACTCAGATTCTTGATACGTAATGTTGTTGTTTAACTTTCTCAGTTATTGTTACCCCCTTCATACGTTTTGTTTAACTTTGTCCCTTTAACTTTAGTCACTGCAGCACTGTTATCCCTATTGCCAGGGTACAAGATATGGTAACTTAGGGATTAAAAGAGGGGATCAACTACATAGGCACGACTTAATGATACTCGTTATTTTAAAAGATTTAGGTATTGATAATAATAGGAAATGAAAAAGCCGTAAAAAGAATTTTTACCTCAGGAATTACACTATGTACTTTTTATTGGAAACCGTCATTGTCACTTTTACATTGTGACTGATTGTTTTGATTTTAAATGAACTGAAATTAATTTAACCCCAACATTTCGTGATGAGTTCTCTATTCAACTCTCTGAAAGGCCTTCCTGGAGCTGCTTCTATTTTTGGTAAGTGTTCAATTTCAGTAATAAATTTCTTAATTAAAATACAGAAAATAGTACAACTTTTTAGTTATTTTACCAATAATCAATGGTGGAAGTTACAAAATAAATATCAAGATTTAAATTATTGTTGGATGTGTCAAATTACAAAATAAATATCAAGATTTGAACACTTGGTGGATGTGTCAAAGTTACAAAATAAATATCAAGATTTGAACTCTTGGTGGATGTGTCAAAGTTACAAAATAAAAAATATCAAGATTTGAACACTTGGTGGATGTGTCAATGTTACAAAATAAATATCAAGATTTGAACACTTGGTGCATGTGTCAAAGTTACAAAATAAATATCAAGATTTGAACACTTGGTGGATGTGTCAAAGTTACAAAATATCAAGATTGTAACTTTTGGTGGAGATGTCAAAATTACAAAATAAATATCAAGATTTGAACACTTGGTGAAGATGTCAAAATTACAAAATAAATTTCCAGATTTGAACACTTTGTGAAATGGTGGATATGACAAAGTTACTTTCACAGTTCAAGACGAAGGTGAAGTCAGAGAAAAATGAATAACAAGATTTTGAAAAGACTTCGTACTCTTCGTAGACATACTAAAGGTATGTACTTATATCACAGGAAGAGGTTCATATAAAGTTTTCAAGATACTACTTCACCATGCACTTTACACGAGCTAAGAGTATCATAGAAGGAAACATTAAATCACATTCAATCACATTGTAGCCTTCTAGTACGTATCTGTAGGGAGAAAGGAAACCCTAACTTAAACCCTCTGCTAGACCCCAAAAGCCCTGTACCCTTCTACCTTCTCACGTTACTAAACGAGGTAAAGACAAGTCGCTAGGGGTCCTGTGGGGTCTGAACCTTTCCACCAAAGTGAATTATAAAGGGAACTAAACTGATGAGCTTTTTTCCTTCGCAAAGGCGTGGGAAGGAAAACTTTCTACATTTTTCCCAAGTGGCGACTTTTGTAGCCAACCTAAAGCTTTCGTTCTAATTTTCTTTTCATTAGTGCTTTCTCCCTTTTAAGCTCCATCTCTCCCTGCCTCCCAATCCTTACTATCCATTTACCATTACCCTTTATTTTGTTCTCCTTCGTCCCTCCTTTTCCATCTCTTTGACCCGAGTCCCTATCCAGTTTTCTCATCAGTAAAGTCTTGTTTGTTTTCTCTTTTCCTACCGTTTCCAACCATGTGTTTCAGTTTCCATTATTTATTTACATTTCCATCGTCATTCGTCTTTGTGCGCTCTTTCTCATTTTCTTTTTTAATACAAGATAATCTGTATTTGAAGATAATCGAGAAGAGCAGAGAGGTAGGGACATCCATTATTCACGTTGTTTTCCTTTTTGGGGTAAAATTTTAAAATTAAAAAAAAAAAAAAAAAAAAAAAATCAACAAGTACCTACATATAAAAAAATAATGAATAGAGAGCCGCACAAGATAGCCACGTTATGGCCACCCCTGCATATTATCTAGGTTCGTAGCTCTAGTCAGCACTAGATATGATGCCCTCAAAGGCATGCAGGTATTGAAAATTTCCCCCTTTTCTCAGAAGCTCGAACTTTTGAAAATTCCGGTGTGAGGGAAATATTCAAGTGAAAAAGAGGAAAATTTTTTAAGAGGATCTGTTTATTTTATTTGAAAAAGATAACGCTCTTCTCCCTCTTCCTTTCGCTTTCTCCCTCCTTCCCTCTCTCTCTCTCTCTCCCTATTCCTTTCTCTCTCTCCCTCCCCCCTCTTCCTTTCTCTCTCTCCCTTGAAAACGTTTACCTATTCTTTCACGATGAAAATAAGTAAACGTAGAATCCTGATGAAAATGTGAAAGGAAAGAACTTAAGGAAAGTAATAAGGTTATCAGGTTTATACCTCTTTATAAATTTTATACAATGATCACGATCTTGCAAATGTGCAATATAATGCCGTTCCTGTTCATTTTTATGGTAATAGGTAGGTATAATAATGGAGCAGTTGCAAATGGGTAAAAATTATTAATAAATGGTCGATTCCTACCTATGTAAAAAGTTGTGAAAAATCCAAATCTAAGGTCAAAACTCCGAAATAATAACTGTAAAAGGTCGACGCAAAAGCTTAGAATCTAAAGTTCACAGTTCATTATATCTTATATCGATGGAATTTGGGGCAAACGTTTCCCCCAATGGTGACTAGTGATGAGCCGAGAACTGCCTTCGTTATCTTGATAGGTACTAGCACTATTCAAGATCCCAGTTCTTAGTTGTCCTTATGGGACACGGGATTGGATTTCTGAAAAAGTGCCTGTCTTGCGCATATGCGAGACACTGCGAGAAAACTTGGCGTGGGGGTTAACACAAGCAAAAAGGCCTTGGCGGTCAAAGTGATAAGTACTGAGGAGAGTAATTGAAGCAAAATTAGAAAATGGAAAGTAGAGAAAAATAGAGGAGGGAAAGGGAGGAGAGGGGTGGGTTAGGTGATTGAGACGTTACTTACCTATATGGAGGGAATTGACAGAGGGAACTGTAACTGCTAAGGTCTTATCGTCCCGAAACCTAAGAGAGAAGAAGACAGGATAGGATAAAGCCAGCCGTTCCGAAAACAAACATCCGTTCAGGATAAAATCCGCCCCAGGCGGGAATCAAACTAGCGGCCTAGCGCTTACAAGGCAGATGCGCTATCAACCAAGCTAAATAGGCTGGCACAGTTTGTGAAACACTCATAGTTTGTGTATCTGTACACGTATTTACATACAATCGACATGACAACCGTAACTCCTCTGCAACGTACAAACAACGGGTCAAAGTGAACGAAAATCCTTTGAAATTTTGCACTGTTTTTTTTTTTTTTTAGAGAAGAACAACGTCTCAGAAAGTCTCCCACCTTTCTTTCTTCCTCTTTCCCTCTCGTCATTCTATTCTCCTGTTTCTTATAGGTTTTCATTTTATTTTCATTCAATTTCTTTCTGTTCTTTATTTGAAACATTTCCCGTTCGGTACCTGAATGTCTCAGACTTTTGGGGGAGATGTTCCGATCACTGAAGTTAAGTAACGTTGCGCGTGGTTGGTATCGCGTGTTGCTGGCTTTTCCCGACCCCTCTCAGGGTAGGTGAGGTTAAGTGAGGAGGCAGGTAGCTTGTCGTCGAGTACAACAAAAGGCTAAGGCTGTGGTATGGTAGAGAATAAATACAAGCTCGTTGGCCATTATGAAAAATCATATAAAAATGGTTTCATATGCGATAAAAGAAAACCCGCAAAGGCATGTCGTCGAGTACAACAAAAGGCTAAGGCTGTGGTATGGTAGAGAATAAATACAAGCTCGTTGGCCATTATGAAAAATCATATAAAAAATGGTTTCATATGCGATAAAAGAAAACCCACAAAGGCCATGGGAGAAACTTTACAGAGAAGAGGAAAACGTAGGAAATGTAGGAAAGTACATCGAACTCTCATTTTTTAGGAAGAGGTTATGTTCCATATGGTCTGTTCAACAGGTCGGATAATTTGGAAATCGAGTTTAGAAGAAAAATGAGAACTTTTATTCTCAAGGATCCGTAATGTTGAATCATTTCGGGTAAATTTAGAATGGTAATGGATTAAATGAAAACCACACATGTACATTTTCGCTGTTTTTGCTTGGTTTCCCTTTTCATCCATGGGGGTTTCGGATTACAACCTTCAGTTTTCGAACTAAATGAGAGAAAAATGCAGACAGGCATCTACATTTACAGCAGAACCTCGATTATTTCAACTAATTGGGACCGGGGGTAGTTGAAAAGGTTGAAATGATCACTTTCTATGATCTTTTCCCCGTAAGATAGGAATATCCTTTGAAAGATAGAAAAAACAATGGATTTTGGAGTTGAAATAATCGAGGTTCTACTGTACTTCATATCCATCTACCTAGATCAGGGGTTCTTAACCTTTTAGAATTGGCGGACCACTGTTGATAAACCAAAAATCTCGCGGACCACTTGAGATTATGTATGTATTTGCAATCAATTGTACATTGTACACGCTATGTGACAATGGGTATGTATTAGAGGACCTATATCTACCTGTAGGAAAAGAGATAGAAAATGAGAAAAATTAACATTATCATTATTATTATTTTTTTTTGTTTGTTGAGAAAAACAATTTTCTTATTGTATAAAATTAAGAAACAAACAAATAATTTGGAAATCGAGTTTAGAAGAAAAATGAGAACTTTTATTCTCAAGGATCCGTAATGTTGAACCATTTCGGGTAAATTTGGAATGGTAATGGATTAGATGAAAACCACACATGTACATTTTCGCTGTTTTTGCTTGGTTTCCCTTTTCGTCCATGGGGGTTTCAGATTACAACCTTCAGTTTTCGAACTAAATGAGAGACGAAAATGCAGACAGGCATCTACATTTACAGCAGAACCTCGATTATTTCAACTAATTGGGACCGGGGGTAGTTGAAAAGGTTGAAATGATCACTTTCTATGATCTTTTCCCCGTAAGATAGGAATATCCTTTGAAAGATAGAAAAAACAATGGATTTTGGAGTTGAAATAATCGAGGTTCTACTGTACTTCATATCCATCTACCTAGATCAGGGGTTCTTAACCTTTTAGAATTGGCGGACCACTGTTGATAAACCAAAAATCTCGCGGACCACTTGAGATTATGTATGTATTTGCAATCAATTGTACATTGTACACGCTATGTGACAATGGGTATGTATTAGAGGACCTATATCTACCTGTAGGAAAAGAGATAGAAAATGAGAAAAATTAACATTATCATTATTATTATTTTTTTTTGTTTGTTGAGAAAAACAATTTTCTTATTGTATAAAATTAAGAAACAAACAAAAAAAAAACAAAATTTTAAATAATTTGCTAAGAGAAAAAAAAGGTTCGTTCAGTGGCCATCTAATACGGAGTATGTCAGACCAACTCCTTACTCACCTCTCGCGGACCACCTGAAACCTTCTCGCGGACCACTAGTGGTCCACGGACCATAGGTTAAGAATGGCTGACCTAGATAGATTTTAGGTAACAGGGAACTGCCTTGAAATTTTTACATGAAACTTGAAACTTTTATGACTTAATACCAAGTAAATGACCTTTCAAAACGTCTTGTTCTTTTTGAAATAAAAATAAACGGACAACTTGGACAGGTACCTACTCACTAAGCTTCTTTCTCTCCCAAATTCTCCTGAAGGATCTAAAGGCGTTCTCTTCCAGCTAACCCGATATATCTGGCTATCTAAAGGTTGAAATGATCACTTTCTATGATCTTTTCCCCGTAAGATAGGAATATCCTTTGAAAGATAAAAACAATGGATTTTGGAGTTGAAATAATCGAGGTTCTACTGTACTTCATATCCATCTACCTAGAATACCTAGATAGATTTTAGGTAACAGGGAACTGCCTTGAAGGCTATCCCAATGAAGTGTCAGTAGAAGTGTGAGGCTCTTGAGTTTCCCCGAATTCAATAAAATACTATAGGAGAGAGAGCTTTGGGAGGGAAAACGTGTTTTGAGGAGATAAGTATAATGAAATAATGTAAAAGAAAGATAAAATTTTATTATGGGTACATCATCTTTTCTTCTCTCGTCTTGTTCAAGAGTAACGTCTTTTCCTATTATTGCTAGGTACCTACGTATTTTTTTCGTTTATCGGGTGATTTTCAAGTTGAAAGTATCATTTGAATAAATTGAAATTTACAAATGATTATTCATGCTTCAGATGCTTCTACTGCAACAAACAGAGCAAATCGTCTTAAAATAAGTACCTTCCTACATAAATTTTGCACCTTCGCAAATTCCGTACTTTTAAGTAGGATCCGTCCTTCCGTACCTACCTATCTACATTTATACTTCTGAATTTCTTTTCGATAATAGGGAGTATTTTTAGTCGCACCTTCTCATTAGGAAAGAACTTGGTCTGAAAATAAATAGAATGGGATATTTTGAGCTTTATTGATAAAGTTAGAAAAGTCGTCCCTTACTATAGAAACACCTCGTTGAATTTAATGATTTGATTTGAACTCGAACCACCAGCCTCCGAAGGGTCGAAGTTCAACGCGTTAACAGCGTTAACTACTACACCACTGAGGTTGGTAGCTTTAATAATTAATATACCTTACTAGCGGGATACCCGCGAGCTTTGCATCGCTCAGTTTTCGGCCAAAAATTTCGAATTTCTTGAATAACTTGCGAACGGCTGGCTTTAGGAAATTTTAAGCCTATAACCACCGCCATAAAAATACATATGAACCTGTGTACAAAATTTCAAGTTTCTACGACTTACCGTTTAGACGGCAACCTCTTACAGACAAACAAACAGAAAACCTTTCTTATTAATAAGATAGAGTATTTACGTATTCAAATATAGTAAAGGAGCTGTTGCAAAAATTCTCCCCCTGCTTGGAGGTAACTAAAAGGAAACGGAGGTTAGAGCCCTAAGGTACAAAGATACGATACAAATATTACCCTGGTTGGGTGGAAGAGCTCATTTCTGAGAATCCTGCCACGTAAAATAAAACCAGAAGGAAAAAAAAAAGATTTCTTGGTATGTTCTCTATATATTCTTTTTGACATTTTCTTTTCCCCAGTGTCGTAGCATGTTTGTAATTCAGTACTTCACCAGAGTCTTCATTGGTCAAAGGGAATCCGATTCTCGAAACCGTCCCTAAACGAGTCACCTAGGACAAGGACAGGAAAGAGTATCGTACCAATAGCGATGGGACATACGGGCAAAATAGGGGCTCAGGAGGTCCCAGAGCCGCAATCCCAGAAAGCCGATTCGGGGTGAGCCACGCCACAGGCGAATTTTTGAAAATATTGGTCTGAAATCCAATTTTATCTAGTGTAAGAGGCCCTGATAACTTTGGGGGGGCTTAAGCCCCCCAAGCCCCCCCCTATCGCCGCCTATGAGTACAAAATGGGAAAAAGGCTTTTCTAAGTGGGTAGATTCGTATATGCCAGTGGGCGATGAAAGAATAGCTAATGGTTGCGAAAGAAAGAACCCAAGAGAAAAGTAACGAGCTTTATTTCTTTATTGGGAAGCTATCGAAAATCCTGTTAGGCCAAAAGTAAAAGGATACGAGTACCTTTCTTCACGTTTTACCCTTCTAAAAGCTAAAAGCGTAAAGACCTTTTCTGTCTCCACTGTTTACCATTCATACAAATACCTATAAGTTACCTTCTAATGGTAAAAAAGTAAAAATAATAATAATAATAAATGAAGTAAAGTATGTAGTATGTACTGTAAGTAACTACTAACATGCTTAACTCAATACATGAAAATCCCACTCCGAGGCTTAGGTGTAGGGGCGAACAGCCCTGGAGGTTGGGTTCTACGAACTACGAACATAGATAGAGGGGGGAAAAGATCGTTTGCAAAGGTCGTTCCTCGAATGATAAATACTAAACACACCGATTTGCTATAGGACATTTTCTGTCCCCTCATTTGCTATCCAACTATCCCCTAACCAAACAAAAGTTAGCAGGGGGCTACCCACACATTCTGCGAACTTATACGTATTAGGTAGGGAGAAACATTTTATTCAAAAATATATTCAAATAACGTGGCTGCCAGTCTTTGGCTGGTTGCAGATCACAGCATGACAATCATTCTGTTAGAAATCTGTATAAACCCACATAAAACCACCCACGCTAATTGCGTATTCTGTTTCCGAATCCAACCCTGATTTTCAGTATTTCATTTCAGCAAATAGAAAATTGATCCCCCGAGTCTTCGCTCTAACAAAGCGAGATTTGACTTGGATAAATGATCATTTTATTCCGTTTCTATTTTATCTGAAGCTTGTCTAAAAATAAACGTCCATTTACACGCGTCTGAAAGTCTGAAGGCTGGACGTTGCCATATTATGGTATGTTAAAAGAATAGAAAAGGGCTTATTTATGCAGCTCGAAAAAGATTGAAAAGTCCCCTTACTAGAGCAGTAGGCTATTAGCATTTTTTTTTTTTTTTTTTTTTTTTAAAGATGGGTGTTCCCCCGGAGCGTATGCCGTGACGTCAAAGTTCACGATTTACCGGTATTTTTTAAATCGATTTATCTCGGGATCTAGAAGTCGTAGAAGAAAAAGAAAAATTCCGTTGGTCCTCATTTTTCCTGCTCTATGACTTTGAAACATCACCCAAGTAAGCGCAACTGTTCTATTTGCATCTCATTTCTATCACACTTTATTCAGAACATGTAGACACTTTTATCGCTAATAGAATAATAATCGGTAATCGGCTTTTGACTGGAACGTAACCAAAACAGCAAGGTAACCCATTGAATATCCAAAACAGTAAGGTAAACCTTTGAATACCCAAAACATATTCTATCACCTTAAGGGTTCGGTGATTTTTTATTTTTTAGGTATTCAAAGGGGTTACCTTAATTAAGGTAACGTTAGGTAACGTTTCACGTTGTGACAATTTTAAGCTATTAAGGCAGATTTTTCCAAATCGAACTCTAAATTCAAAATCCATGTGTCTATTATAAATTTATCTTTGTAAAAAAAAAAAAAAAAAAAAAAGAAACTCTAAATTAAAAAACAATGTGTTTTTTATAAATTTTTTTTTAAAAAAAAAAAAAAAAAAAAAAAAATGTAAGGAGCCACCTTTAAAGACAGGTCATACAAGTATTTTATTTTCCAAGGGGAAGAAAAAAGTTATTAAATTTCTCAATGAAATGAAAGGTGTGCAATATTGTGCATTGGTTTGGTTAAAGGAGAATTTTCTAATAAAAAGAAAGAAGAAAGGAAAAAGAACATTATATGAAGAAAAAGAAAAGGGAGCGAGATAGGAGTTTAAAGGAGAGAGAGAGAAAATATGAGGAGGAGGGAGAGAGAAAAGAGAAGGAGGGAGTTCGAGGAAAAGAACAAGCTGGGCCCGTCCCTCCGGGAATTTTTCAGCCCGTAGTTTATTCGATCGTGGTTAAGGAAAATCAGTACTCAAGTACCTACCTAATTTGTTTAATATTTAGTTTATTATTCTTGATTTGATTTTTTGATTTTACTTTCATATAATGATTTAAAATCAAGATTAGAGCCCGTCCTTGATTCCCAATATAATGTTTAAGTCACCCATCCATTTATTGGCCTTCCTCGGCGTAGCTTAACATAGGTAACGCTAAAACCGGTCTTAAATTATCGACTGAAGTGTTATCTAAAACTTTCTCGCTTTGAGTTCTAAAACCGGTCTTAAATTAACGACTGAAGTGTTATCTAAAACGTTCTCGCTTTGAGTTCATAGGTTGTCGCGACAAATTTCAAGATCAGAGCTCATTTGTGTGAGAAAATGTGAAAAAAATCCCCCAAAAACCATTTCTTCTGTTTTTTTGGCTTTTTGGTTCCCTGGATTGTACACCACCATTTTCGTGTTCCTGGTAAAAAGACCTTTAATTTGATATATAGGTCGACCAGGTTTGGATAAGTCCTTCTATGGGAACAGACAGACACACACACAGACGACAATACAATAGCCCGTCCCTATACCTTTTTTTATTACTATCGTAAGAAGGACGGGCTAAAAAGAGAGAAGCAGGGAGTTTGAGGGAAAGAAAAAAGAGAGGAGAAGGAAGGATGATGGAGGGAAAGAAAAAAGAGAGAAGGAGGTATAAACCCTATCCAGTTTACTTTCTGATAGCTCCAAGGTAAGATTAATCCTAAATATATACAGCCCCTTGTGTAACTGACTCACTCATACTAATTCTAACCTACTTCTAGATGAGCTAGGAAGATGCGGTTTTCACCATTGGATTCCTTATTTTTTGTAGGTACTGGGAAAAATCGGAAAATCCCGAAATTCCAAACCGTTCCCGAGATATTGACGTTTTTTAGTCCCCCCATAAGAAATACACAGGGAACAAGGTTTGAGGCCAGCAAAACTTCTCCTACGTTTAATGTTTTCTTTCGATTTTAGTTTTCAGTTTTCATTTCTTCCAGACAAGACTCAGGGACGATATTAGTTTTCAGGGGCGAAGCCAAGGGAGCGCGAAGCGCGACCCCACTCTTATTGAGCATGATCCACAATGTCAGAATAAAGGATCTTGGTCCTTATACCTACCACTCGTACTGCCGTACAGGTACAGCAACACACTTTGCTTTTTCTTCGTTTTCATTTCAAGTGAAAACTTTCCTCCCGTCATTTCCCCACATCATGGCATTTTCAGAGCGACTAATGCCCTCGGGAAAATTGGGAAGTTCATTCATGAGAGCAATTTTAATGAAGGAGATGGGCAAATTGTCAGGAGGGCAACAAACAGGGATGATTGCTCTTTATTTTCAATTTTCCTGATCAAATATTTGACTTGAAAATTAAGATGGATGATATTCTTTTCTGAAGAGACAGACCCCGAAAAACGTAAGTCACCGGTGAAACACACCATCAGTGAAATTTTCAATTTGATTATTCCCTGAAAATTCCCCAGTACATACCTACATACCAGTACAAAATAATACCAGTACATGCCTACATTACATCCCTCTATGCAATGATATCCCTATGTACGTAGCATCCAATAGCCATAAGTTAGGTAGGTAGATAGGTGCCTACTCTAGTCTTAGTCTCCAAGCAAAATCGACTTGTATAGATATTTATTGTGTAGACTCACATTAGCTATAAGAACCTATAGGTACTATATAATATATGATTGAATGATGCTTTTTTGAGTATTATTTTACCCTAACTTTTACCATATCTCTAACCGTTTAGTCGGTATAGCTCAACTAGGGAGAAGAAGAAGAAAAGGGGGAGAGAATGGTAAGGGATTGAGGAGAAAAGCTAAGAGGAGGATTGAGGGATAATAGAGAATAAGGAGGGAGGAAGAAGAAGTGGAGAGGACAAAAGGAAGGAGCAACTAGGGAGAAGAAGAAGAAGGAAAAAAGGGGAGGGAGAAAAGCAAAGAGGAGGAGGGATAATGGAGAAAAAGGAGGGAGGCATTGATGGCCCAGAAGAAGGAGAAAAGCCAAGAGGAGGAGGAGAGAGAAGGTAGTAAAAGGAGAAGGAAAGAGAAAAGCCAAGAAGAGGAGGGAGGAATGATGGAGAGATGAGAAAAAAGAGAGAGGAATTGCGGGAGAAAAAGGCAAGAGGAGAAGAAAAGCGAAATGTTTGATGTTTTAGGGACATCAGGAAGGAAATGGGAGGGAACATCTACGTGGGACTATTGACTGTTGATATTAAGGAGCGCGGTAGCGCTCCGCCCCGTCAAGTCAAGAAAGTTTGACCGCGCTACTAGAGATATTATACGCGACAGGGAAAGTAGCCGTTTTCAGGTAGTTGTAGACAGACAACTACAAATGATGGAAGAAAACGGATTGCGTGTGTGTGTTGGGGCATGAAAGTAGACCAAGTTGAAAAAAAATGTCATCAAAATCGGTTAAGTTTAGCCGGAGATATTTGACTTTGAAAAACGTCAAATTTTTCATCATTTTCTGCTGCTGCTGCCGCTTCCGCTTCCGCTTCTTCTTTGACGTTGACCGCTCTACAGCCTAAACCACTGCACCGATTTTGATGGTTGATGGCTCATTTTTTTTCTCGTGAGTGGTAGGTGTGCCTTTCCATATTTTCAAGGCCCCCAAAGGGCCCCTTCAGCCTTAAATTTGATAAAAGACTGATTTTTAGGGGAAAAATTCTAAATTATCGCTCGAGTTGATTAATAAGGAAGTTTTGTACTATGTA
>NW_007377526.1:72196-74215 GCF_000475195.1 Diaphorina citri | reverse complement strand
AATTTCTTTCATTTCAAAAATGTTGCGCCACAAAATCCACAAATAATGTTAATGGCATGAGAAAAACACGAGAGGGCGTGTGTGTTGATTTTTTTTTTTTTTTTTTTTTTTTTTTCAAGGGGGGCCCCCCCCCCCCCCCCCAAAAAAAAAAACTTTCAAAAATGCAGTCCGATCGTATTTTGAGCGCCGCAGGCGAAATTTTTCAAAAGTATTTTTCTGATTGTAGCTTTTTTTACATTTAGGTAAGTTTTGTACAAATCTCAAAAAGTTTCGCGGGCCACGAAAATGGTTTGGCGGGCCACATGGCCGCTAGTTGGAAACCCCTGCCCTATAGCAACAGTAGCGACCGGTACCAACTTTACAGTAATTACAGTAGGATGAGATGAGATGAGATACCAAACATGACATCAATTTACCTACATGTACGAAATACAAATTAGGTTAGAGGAACTCTGTAATTTACACATGTATCTAGCTACCTAAAGTATGCTCATCTATATTCATGTCATCAAGCGCCCTGTTCCAAACCCTCGGGGGCACAAAAATCCCCGAAACTGTCAAAAACACGAAGGACGATGAAAGTTTACCGAGTTTGCATATTCAATTTATCATGGCTGTCGACGCTATCTTTGACGTCTCGACTGTCAATTAGGGATGTATTTAGGGGGGCCAAGGGAGCCCGGGCCTCCCCCTCGAGCCTCATTTTTCTCCTTTACTGTAGAGATTGGTAGAAGCTTACCCCATCCTTTAGGGCTGTCTAGCCCCCACACCTGAACCTCAGATTGGGCCTCAGTATAGAGACTATAGAGTTGCTGTAGGCCAGACTCCGAAAATTTTGAACATCCACCCCCCGGTAAATCACTGTGTGGACCCTCACCCCCCCCCACACACACACACAAAATCCTGGATACGGCCCTGCTGTCAATATACACGGGTGAAACTTGGGATCACACAGAGTTTTGAAAATCAAAGCGAGCAGTTGTTGACATTTGATGCTCAGAGAGACTGGAGGAAATTTGAAACAAGTTCAGAGAAAAGGGAGAGAGGATGAAGAGGAAGGAGCAACTAGGGAGAAGAAGAAGAAAAGGGGGAGAGAATGGTAAGGGATTGAGGAGAAAAGCTAAGAGGAGGATTGAGGGATAATAGAGAAAAAGGAGGGAGGAAGAAGAAGTGGAGAGGACAAAAGGAAGGAGCAACTAGGGAGAACAAGAAGAAGAAGGAAAAAAGGGGAGGGAGAAAAGCAAAGAGGAGGAGGGATGATGGAGAAAAAGGAGGGAGGCATTGATGGCCAGAAGAACGAGAAAAGCCAAGAGGAGGAGGAGAGATAAGGTAGTAAAAGGAGAAGGAAAGAGAAAAGCCAAGAAGAGGAGGGAGGAATGATGGAGAGATGAGAAAAAAGAGAGAGGAATTGCGGGAGAAAAAGGCAAGAGGAGAAGAAAAGCGAAATGTTTGATGTTTTAGGGACATCAGGAAGGAAATGGGAGGGAACATCTACGTGGGACTATTGACTGTTGATATTAAGGAGCGCGGTAGCGCTCCGCCCCGTCAAGTCAAGAAAGTTTGACCGCGCTACTAGAGATATTATACGCGACAGGGAAAGTAGCCGTTTTCAGGTAGTTGTAGACAGACAACTACAAATGATGGAAGAAAACGGATTGCGTGTGTGTGTTGGGGCATGAAAGTAGACCAAGTTGAAAAAAAATGTCATCAAAATCGGTTAAGTTTAGCCGGAGATATTTGACTTTGAAAAACGTCAAATTTTTCATCATTTTCTGCTGCTGCTGCCGCTTCCGCTTCCGCTTCTTCTTTGACGTTGACCGCTCTACAGCCTAAACCACTGCACCGATTTTGATGGTTGATGGCTCATTTTTTTTCTCGTGAGTGGTAGGTGTGCCTTTCCATATTTTCAAGGCCCCCAAAGGGCCCCTTCAGCCTTAAATTTGATAAAAGACTGATTTTTAGGGGAAAAATTCTAAATTATCGCTCGAGTTGATTAATAAGGAAGTTTTGTACTATGTA
>NW_007377526.1:34681-71705 GCF_000475195.1 Diaphorina citri | reverse complement strand
AACCTAACCTAACCCAACCCAACCTAATCTAACCTAACTTAACCCAACCTAACTTAACCCAACCCAACCTAACTTAACCCAACCCAACCTAACCTAACCCAACCTAACCTAACCTAACCCAACCCAACCTAACCCAACCCAACCTAACTAACCCAACCCAACCTAACTTAACCCAACCCAACCTAACTTAACCCAACCCAACCTAACCTAACCTAACCTAACCTAACCCAACCCAACCCAACCTAACCTAACCCAACCCAACCTAATCTAACCTAACTTAACCCAACCCAACCTATCTTAACCCAACCCAACTTAACCCAACCCAACCTAACCTAACCCAACCCAACCCAACCTAATCTAACCTAACTTAACCTAACCTGAATTAACCTATTCTAACCTATTGGAAGTGGAGGTGGAGGTGAAAATGGAGGTGGAGGTGAAAGTGGAGATGGAGGTAAAAGTGAAGGCAAAAGTGGAAGTGGAAGTGAAAGTGGAGACGAAAATGGAGGTGGAGGTGAAAGTGGAGATGAAAGTGGAGGTGAAAAGAGAGGTGGAGGCAAATTGGAGGTGGACGTGAAAGTAAAGGTGGAGGCGAATATGGAGGTGGAGGTGAAAATGGAGGGGGAGGCGAAAATGGAGGTTGAGGCAAAAGTAGGGGTGGAGGCGAAAGTGGAGATGGAGGTGAAGGCAAAAGTTAAGGTGGAGACGAAAGTGAAAATGGAGGTGGAGGCGAAGGGATATTACTTCTGCTTCACTGCATTGGCGGCGTGCCACCTACCTTTCTTTCCCCTCATTGCACTCTGCCCATCCCGTAGTATGCCTCTCATCAGATGGGCGAGAAGAGACACAATACTTCCCATTTAGGTGCTGGGTCAACACGAGAACACCTAGAAAGTAACCCGTTGAAATATTTGCAATCGAAAAACGAGTACAAATTTTTGTCGATGGTGGGATTCGAACCCGGGACCTTCTGCATGAAAAGCAAGGCGTTACCACTGGACCAACCGTGCCCCCGTGCATTATTGTGATCAAATTCTCAAATCGTATTGAGGACAAAATTTCATACCTCGGCAGGGATTGAATTCACGCCCTCCCTGTTTACCAGGCGAATGTTTTGACCACTATAAAACTGAGTCAGGTTAACTATAGGAAACTACATTAATCCACTCCAGTCAAGTGAAGACCATGTCCAGAAATATGTATGATATTGTACTTGACCATTATCTCAAACTAAACAAAATTGTTTTGACCACTATAAAACCGAGTCAGGTTAACTAGAGGAAACTACAAATTTGATAATACCCAATTCGTGAAGTTAAGTTCATGTTAATACCTACCTACGCAATGATTTTAAATTTTAGTTTGTTTGTATGTACCACCCTTGAGCAATTAATCCAATTTGGATAAAATTCGACAAACATGACATATTTAGGTATAAATGAAATTTTACTAATTGGATTTTGGACACAATCGCTTGCCTTTTGGAGGGGGTCCAAGTTCCTTTTTTCGGTGTGAGTTCTACGGTTCACTGAACAACTAGTAATATTTTGCCTTTAGGGATTTAGCTACCTACGCAATGATTTTAAATTTTAGTTTGTTTGTATGTACCACCCTTGAGCAATTAATCCAATTTGGATAAAATTCGACAAACATAAAATTCGACATACTATTTACGTATAAATGAAATTTTACTAATTAGATTTTGGACACAATCGCTTGCCTTTTGGAGGGGGTCCAAGTGCCTTTTTTCGGTGCGCGTTCTACGGTTCACTGAACAACTAGTAAAATTTTGCCTTTAGGGATTTACAAAATTGGAATTTTCACAAAATAAAAGCTGTGCTAGGATATACGAGTAGTGGGTTCCAATCTTTGCTTGCAGGCATTACCTATGTAGAGTTTCAAAAATATAACTCATTCATATCAAACTTGTCAAAATAAAGATTATAGATTTAGCTGTATTATGTACCTGTATGTAGGTACCTACCTACAGCATTTGCTCAATTTATTTTTTGTGGGCACTTGATTGATTTTGGGAGGAACGACTTGGCGGGGTCTTTTTTATGCCACGAAGTGGTATTTTTTGGGGGGTAAATATGTACTCCACATCGAATTTAAAATATGCTATACCTACACTGATACATCGAAGGCTTCAATATTTATTTTGAAGTACCTACATACATCACGTATCTAATATCACACTTCTACCTCTGTTATAAGTAGGTAGTAGGTAGGTACCTACACCGTCGATGAATTAAAGAGGAATTGATGTCTTCTCGAACTTTCACCTCCTTTGTCCTTTATAAGAGAGGTGAAAGTTCTGGAAAAGGAAGATTGGTATAAGTAGGGCCATCTTCTTTAATAAACGCCCTATGTCACTACGACCTGGTTAGATCTTTTGTGAATTGAACTAAGAAGAAATGCGTCTTTATGAATGAGAAAAAAAAAGCGAAAAATCCATTGATAAGGTTCAATAAACGCCCTATGTCACTACGACCTGGTTAGATCTTTTGTGAATTGAACTAAGAAGAAATGCGTCTTTATGAATGAGAAAAAAAAAAGCGAAAAATCCATTGATAAGGTTCTTAAAATGCAGTGGCGTAGCGTGGTCTAACTCCAAGTGTAGGGCGGACACTAATTTCTATCACAATATCTATCTAATAAGAATACAATAATTTAAGGGTATTTGAGTGGAATTTTCGAGTGTATGGCCGCCATACACGCCCTACATGGACGCTACGCCACTGTTAAAATGATACCTGGAAGATGTATCTGAAATTCTGAGCGATAAACGCTATGATACTCGTAATACCGTCTATGTCGCTTCAATATGAATATTATGAAAACCATAAGCCGGAGGTAAAATCCTAGATCGTAGAACGTAATAATGTATGGAAGAGTGCACGGCGGGTAAAAGTGGAAAATGAAGAACAGGGCGGAAGTTCAATTCAAGTATTTATGCATTCGAGATATTGCGTACCCCATTTCTTTGTGCTCAAGTGGGGGTTTAGGTACTATCCGTGGAAGAATAGGAATCATAAAAGAAAAAGAAGAAGGAGGAGGAGAAAAAGTAAAAAAAAGGGGGTGGGGAAACAATGAAAGCGTCTGTATTACCTGCTTGTCGTATTTTTTGGAATGTAGGTACGTAAAATTTGCGAAACAAACGAGTCCGAAAATATTTTATCCGAAAAAGCTGAATTTACATATATTTATGTGCATTTTGTCCCCAATTGCACTGGGATGTTACTGGACGCCAGTGGTGTTCACGCGAGTTCAGTAGCTGGACCTACTGGTCTTGTGTAATCCAGCCATTACACCAGAACGCAAATCTCTGTGGCGGTATCACCTGTAATGAATTGAGGTCGGGACACAGAAAACCGCGCCGGGCTGGGTCGCGCCAACATATGGCTGAGGGTTGTCGCGGGCTCGTTGAACTTTTTTTTTTTAAAGAGGTTTGATAGAGGAAACTGTAACCGCTAAGGACTGTATTATCGTCCGAAGAGAGAAGGAAGACAGGATAGGAGAAAGCCAGTCCTTCCGAGAACGAACATTCAGGATAAAATCCACACCGACCTTTTATTGAACGCAACGAAGAAAATACTCGAGTATACAAAACCACGGAAGAACAAAGTGCTAAAGGGAATTTCCCTAATGAAGCTGATGTTATTTCTTCAAAACTTTTCCAACTTTTCTCTTAGATCTTGTACTCGAGATATTCATTATTGTCTCAAGTTCTTAACACAAGGCTGATGTTATTTCTTCAAAACTTTTCCAACTTTTCTCTTAGATCTTGTACACGAGATATTCATTATTGTCTCAAGTTCTTAACACAAAAAATACGCAACTTTGATCTATGTTCAGAGTACACAGGCACTTTTGTTGCCAAAACAAAAGCAAGCTTCAGCTTTCATTATTCCCCATAGGACGATAAATCATGCTGAGACCTGACGTTCTTATGAGTTATGTACCAGTACCTACCTACACTATGAAACAACCTTAAGAATTCGCAAAGCCTGTTAAAAAAAAAGAAAAGAAACATCAACGCTTTGAAAAAGATATACCTACAGTGATGAAGTTTATGACAGACTCAAATTTTCCCGAGGAAAGCGACCTTTGTCTTTGGAAAACTGAACAATAGAAAGCTCAAGATATTCTCTAGAGATGTTGTTCTTCTGCTGGCGTTGATAATAAATTAACTTCAGCTTGGCACAGACCTTGGTGGTCTAGATTAAGCTGTGCTAGAAGGCGCTAAAAACTCATTTGGCCTCGGGAACTCAAAACTTCACCTCTCGTAATTTCTAGTCAGAAAACATCCTTTACTTTCTTTTCCTGTGGGGTTTTGACTACACGTATAACTTTTTGATACTATCTCTCATCATAGTTTTCCCTTTTCTTTCTGACTGTCTTTCTATAGGTACCTAATGTCCCACTCATCCAAAAGATGTTACCAAGGCAAGGGCGATATCTGATTGAAAAAACGTCTCTACAGCAACATTAACACTAACGACAAAAACACCAATAATACGAACACCACCGACGCGACGACGGCAACAACACCAACAATAAAAATTTATCAATACCCACTCATCCAAAAGATGTTACCAAGGCAAGGGCGATATCTGATTGAAAAAACGTCTCTACAGCAACATTAACACTAACGACAAAAACAGCAATAATACGAACACCACCGACGCGACGACGGCAACAACACCAACAATAAAAATTTATCAATACACATATTGTTTTTGCTTGTTTCAGGTGAAGACACCAAAATGAAGTTCAGTGTATCACCAAGTCCTGGAGAGAGCGGGTTTGAGCAATGGCATAGCGCCATGAAAATGGTGGCCCGACTCGCGGGTGGCATCCCACAGGAGTTCCGAAAAACTGTAAGTACCCAATAACCCAATCTCTGCCTAACGACGCTGAAACACTAAAGAAAACTGTTTTACCAGCAGGTCGTAATCTCTGACTAACGGCGGTGAAACACTAGAAAGAAAAGTGTTTTAGCGGCACGGCGCGGCGGGCCGTTTTTATTTCGTAGCAATGAAACAAGGGCTTCATTATTAGACTCGCATGATGTCGGTCGTAGAATGTTCCTTATCCTATAGGAAGGAAAGTAATGTAATCGGGTCAAATTTTCGATGGTTAGTTTTTAGTGCCAAAAAACGTTTTGAGGTTCCTCCAAAAAACGTTTTGAGAGCCTAAATCCAAAGTTTCAGCCATTGGTCCGTGTGTGTGTGTCTGTCTGTAAACAAAATATCTCGAAAACGGTAGAGAGACTTGAAATTTGGTATGCAACTGTCAAATATGACAAGGATGCGACACGAAACTTTTGGTTAAGACAGGTGCTGCAGTTGGCGGTATTTTGACCGCTTTTTAGCGGTTTTCGACAGTTTTTTGGTGGAGAGATGTTGTTCTTCTGCTGGCGTTGATAATAAATTAACTTCAGCTTGACACAGACCTTGGTGGTCTAGATTAAGCTGTGCTAGAAGGCGCTAAAAACTCATAAAAAAAGGGGGAAAAACACCAACAGAAGGATCTACTCTCCTCTACAGCAATACTTTAGGCATTTAGTTTAGATATTGTCGGCCAGGATGACATGGCATTTTATACTGTATCCAGGACCAAGGGCCAAAAGCACTCATCCAAAAGATGTTACCAAGGCAAGGGCGATATCTGATTGAAAAAACGTCTCTACAGCAACATTAACACTAACGACAAAAACACCAATAATACGAACACCACCGACGCGACGACGGCAACAACACCAACAATAAAAATTTATCAATACACATATTGTTTTTGCTTGTTTCAGGTGAAGACACCAAAATGAAGTTCAGTGTATCACCAAGTCCTGGAGAGAGCGGGTTTGAGCAATGGCATAGCGCCATGAAAATGGTGGCCCGACTCGCGGGTGGCATCCCACAGGAGTTCCGAAAAACTGTAAGTACCCAATAACCCAACAATAACTTGAAAGAAAAGCGTTTTAGCGGCACGGCGCGGCGGGCCGTTTTATTTAGTAGCAATGAAACAAGGGCTTCATTAGACTCGCATGATGTCGGTCGTAGAATGTTCCTTATCCTATAGGAAGGAAAGTAATGTAATCGGGTCAAATTTTCGATGGTTAGTTTTTAGTGCCAAAAAAACGTTTTGAGGTTCCTAGAGCCTAAATCCAAAGTTTCAGCCATTGGTCCGTGTGTGTTTGTGTCTGTCTGTTTTTAGAGATATTGTAAAATTTACAGTAGAACATCCAAATAAGCATCATTCAATAGGATAAGGAAAGTCGTGTGATGTTCACACCAGATTTTATTGTTATTATGTGATCTATATAAGTATAGGTAAAGGAAGTAAAAACAAGTATGGGGAAAGGGAGATGTATCAGACTGTGAAGAACGACAGCCCGAAGCGAAGTTGATGATAGATGACGAAAACTAGTCTGCAAGGAAACTATAATGGATGTAATGGACAGGGAGGAAGTAGCAGACATTGTAGGCAAAGAGGAAACGATGCTATACAGAATAGCCTGAAAGAAACATAATGAAACGTGGGGAATAGGGGATGCAAGAGAGAAAGAGAGGGAGGGAGAGAGAGAGAGGGAGGGAGGGAGAGAGAGAGAGAGAGGGAGGGAGGGAGAGAGAGAAGGAAGGATAGAAAGAAAGAGAGAAGTAGGAAATAACGAAAGTATGATGCCGAAAGAGAAAGGAGTAGGAAAGGGAAATGAATAAAGTAGAAAGAGGAGTGGAAAAGAGAAAGAGGGAGGAGAAGGAAAGAAAGAAATAAAGTATGAAGCAGAAAGAGAGAGGAGTAGGAAATATAGTGAAGCAGAAAATGAAACAGAGAGGAGTAGACATTGTAGGCAAAGAGGAAACGATGCTATACAGAATAGCCTGAAAGAAACATAATGAAACGTGGGGAATAGGGGACGCAAGAGAGAAAGAGAGAGAGAGAGAGGGAGGGAGAGAGAGAAGGAAGGATAGAAAGAAAGAGAGAAGTGGGAAATAACGAAAGTATGATGCCGAAAGAGAAAGGAGTAGGAAAGGGAAATGAATAAAGTAGAAAGAGGAGTGGAAAAGAGGAAGAGGGAGGAGAAGGAAAGAAAGAAATAAAGTATGAAGCAGAAAGAGAGAGGAGTAGGAAATATATGTAGTAGAGCACAGACTAGAACGATGATTGACATATCTTTTGTTATTGAAAATACTTGTAACTAAAATATTATGAGGACAGGCGGAGAGAAAATAGGGAAGAAAAAGAAGAGAGGCAAAGTTGATGGAAAAAGGAAGCAATTAATGCTGATGTGGATGAATATTTCATTTTTATTACCTCAGGCAGTTCAGGTAGATTGGTAGGGTACCCATATTTTGCCTAGGAATAATAAGTCTCATGATGTCCCCCCCAAAATGAATACTACCTACCTATTAGAAATGTAGGCCGGTAAGTACCTACATCTACCAGAAGGTTACCATGAATTCCATGTGATCATTTGCCAATCACGATAACACAAATTGGGATCATTTGCCAATCACGATCACACATTCAAACGAATAACTTTCTCGCATTCCAACTTGCAATAGGTTTTCAAAGGCCTTTTTTAAAAGTAGAAATCTAAAAATAAAAATCCTATAAATCCAGTTTTTATGACTTGAATGGTAGGAAGAAAGGTTTGTGCACAAAGGCTGAAGGCATTTTTATTACAAGAGCAAATCTATGAAAGAAAAAAAAAACTTTTACTTTCGTTTTAATAGTAGCTCGTACGTTTTGTCGACTACAAGATTTAGCGTAAAAAAAGACAAAGGTCGTTAAAATCAAATAGGAGAGAGACTTTCATGAAATAAATGCTGATGGTATTGAAGGTTTCGTAAATACTTCCAGACATGGATGAACCTAATTTTTCTGCAAATGAATCCCATTGATAAAGTGGATCTGTGGACCTATAAAGGGTTTCTCTGGTGGTCTGTTGTTACCTATACCATCACCTATTTCTGAAATTTGGTACCTATATGAAATCGGGGGAATTTACAAACGCCTATAGAGTGTGTAGGTAATGTTTAATTTTAAGTTATGTCTGTTTTGAGACCCATCCCGTATCTATTCTAAAGGTAAATCGAATTTCTGGACATGTGCATGTAGCTACACACTTATTTTTGTTTAAAAGAAGAAGAGAAAGTTCAGCGATATGATGCTAAACTGATAAAATACAAACTGCTTATTTGTTATCCAGAGTTGCTTGTTAACAAATTCACAAAGGAACATATGTTTTACCTTAAGTTATAAAACGAAGGAAAACATATTTTCTGAAAAAGAAGAAGGAAAAAACTACATGAAGAATATACAAATGAGAGATGTATGTCTGATGGTCTGTTGTAAAGTTTCTCTGATGGTCTGTTGTAAAGTTTCTCTGATGGTCTGTTGTAAAGTTTCTCTGGTAGTCTGTTGTTACTTGTTACCTATACCATCACCTATTTATGAAATTTGGTATATGAAATCGGGGGAATTTACAAACGCCTATAGAGTGTGTAGGTAATGTTTAATTTTAAGTTATGTCTGTTTTGAGTCCCATCCCGTATCTATTCTAAAGGTAAATCGAATTTCTGGACATGTACAAGTACATGTAGCTACACACTTATTTTTGTTCAAAAGAAGAAGAAGAGAGAGTTCAGCGATATTATGCTAAACTGATAAAATACAACTGCTTATTTGTTATCCAGAGTTGCTTGTTAACAAATTCACAAAGGAACATGTTTTACCTTAAGTTATAAAACGAAGGAAAACATATTTTCTGAAAAAGAAGAAGAAAACTACATGAAAAAATATACAAATTTTGGAAAACTGAACAATAGAAAGCTCAAGATATTCTCTAGAGATGTTGTTCTTCTGCTGGCGTTGATAATAAATTAACTTCAGCTTGACACAGACCTTGGTGGTCTAGATTAAGCTGTGCTAGAAGGCGCTAAAAACTCATAATATACAAATGAGATGTATGAAGGTAATGAGGCAAGCTTGAAATTGTGTAGATTGTTTTCTCCAAGCATGGAGAAAGAGAGTTGGAGGAAAAAGAAGGGAATGGTGATACCTAGGGAATGATGTAGGAAAGGTAAAGGAATCTGTTATGAAGGTTTTTTCTCCTTTTTTTATAGCAAAAAGGTAAACAAAACAGAGAATGAAACACGAGAATTAAAGAAAAAGGTTTCTACGTAGTTGCGTAGAAATAAAGGACATGGGAAATGAGCAAAAGGTAGTCATTTATTGAGATGACAATTTTATTAATGACCGATAACGGCCGAAAAACTGATAAGAATATCAAAGACTCTCAGAAATCAGGATCTAAAGCTGTGTTCACACATAGTCAACGTCGTCTGAAACCTCACAATGCCTCGACAACATCGATGTGTGGACACATCTTAGGGATAAATCATTAGTTGTTTTGTGACGGTCTACATAGATATTTACATTCTAAACTTAATTCACAAATTATCTTTTATATCAAAAAAAGGTTAGAAAAAAAAACCTTTTAAATTTACATCCTTTTGTTTTTTGGGGGCGGACCCAGAATTTCAAACATCCTGTAGAGACATCCAATGTATCATGCATACTCGTATGTATACTAGAGTCTGCAACTGAAACTGATAGAAGGTAGGACAGGTTCAGGGAAAACCGCCGAGCGAGGGAGGGACGGAAAACCCGTGTTTTCCAATTAATAGTGTTTGCTCCACATAATTATACGAATGACAAACCCTGGAGGGATCCCAGGGAACAGCCCCAGGGGTCCCTGAAAAGGGATGGTGTTGAAAAAAATCCTATGCTGGCAGTATAAACAAGGTATATTTCGTTCTATTTACAAGAGAATGTGGGGCTTTGATTTAGATTGATGGGCGAGGGGTTTGACCAAACAAGGGTCGAACCGGTCTAAGTCGGACCCGTCTAAGTGGAAACCCTGGATACGTGGGAAAAAATTGCCGGTCCCTTGGTTTCCTACTTAGACAAGCGCATGTGGAGCTCTGATTATGATTAATAGACAAGGGGTTTGACCAATGGGTTACCAAAGTGGGTGGAGAGGGGGGGTTTTTTTTTTTTTTTTTTTTTTTTTCTGGCGTCAGAAGTCCAAAGTTTCGTGTCTGTCAGCTCCTGTGGCTTAAGACATAGAATGCTAAATACAACTCGTACATATGTACCTAGTTATCCTAGTACATAGAGCGTCTGCCTTGTAAGCGCTAGGTCGCGGATTCGATTCCCACCTGGCCCGGATTTTATCCTGAGGGGATAAGGTTCGTTCTCGGAACGGCTGGCTTTCTCCAATCCTGTCTTCCTTCTCTCTTCGATTTCGGGACGAAAAGGTCTTAGCAGTTACAGCTCCCTCTGTCAAAGCTCTTGAAATTTACATAAAATACATAAAACTGTTTAAAAAAAAAAAAAAAAAAAAAAAAAGGCAACATCGAATATGTTTCCCAGTTCGATACACAATAACACAAAAATATTGTTTGTACTGTGTGTTTTGATTAGATAATTATGTACATACAATGATATTAGATATAATGAGCGAGATATAGGAGGCAAAAGGAGGAGGAGAAGAAGGAGGAGGACAAAGAAAGAGAGGAGAGAGAAAATGGATTCAGATAATAAAATTGTGACGAATAGTAAGAAATAGAAAAGAAAAATGCTAAAGTAGCTAGTTTGAGAAAACGAAAGATAGAAAAGAAGAAGAAATACAGAGAAAATAGTGCAGATTTAAGAGCATAAAGTTGTGATGAATAGTAAAAGACATAGGAAAGAAGATGCATAAGTAGGTAGTTCGAGAAAAACGAAAAATGAAAAGAAATACAATGGAAGAAATGCAATACTCAATGAATTGGAAGACGGTGCTTGTATGCTTTTATGTGAAAGCGGCGACATACGGATGAATAAAAAGAGACGGGGAAGAGAGAAAGAGGGAAGGAGGAAAAGAGAGGGAGAGGGGAAGAGAGAGAGACAGTGAGAGGGAGGGAGAGAGAGCTGTGGAGAAGGAAAATTAGATAAGAGTGCAGTGGGAGGCAGAGAAGAGAGGGGAGGGAGAAAGTGGGAGGTAGAGAAGAGAGATTTGAAGGGAGGGAGAGTTGAGAATGAAGATTGGGAGGGAGTGATGAGAATGGGGAAGAAACAAATCAACGTTATAAATGTTTCCCCTTGTTTTCTCAAAACTTCAGAGAGGGAGAGAAGTTTTTTTTTATTTTTATCTAATTGGTTCAATTTGCTTAGTCGATTTGTGTTTATGTTGCTCGTTGTGTGTGAGATAAATGAAATCATTCACAGCTTCACACTCTTTTTCTTCGCCTTTTCCTATGTACAGACGGGGTCGGCGTTTTTCGTCAGCCTCTGAATCAGCCCCAACTAGGGTGATTGCTTTGAGCTGACACATCTTCACACTGCCCTTGATAAAATATTATATAAGAAATAGGTCTTGTTCCCGAGCTTTGTTACGGATAAAATAAGATTTTCGGGAATCGAACCCGGATCCCTAGAATGCAATCTTGTAGTTTGGATTCTCACAGGAAATTGAAAACCCATACAACAATACTATATACTGTTAATGTGTTAATAATGTTACTTCGAATAAAACAAAAATAGAGTTTGTAGTAATTTCGTAAATATAAAATATTATACCTCACACTCTTGCCTTTGTTTTTAGGAGGAACAGAAACAACATTGACACTTTCCAAATGAATAAATGTAGCCATCGTTGTAGGTTGTGGGTATTGTTGTGGTGGATGTGGTATGTTTTCAAATGGAAAAACAAATTGAAAATCAAATAGTAAATAAGAGGTCAAAACAATGCTTCTCTATTCAAATAAAACATGCAGGTCACCAAATGAAAACGCTATTTTAGGTAGAATAATAGCTGAAGTTGGATGGAAGAGCTCACTTTGTGAGAATCCTGACATAAAAAAAAAAAAAAAATGAATAGCTAAATCAAATTTATTCCTGCATACATAATTAATACCTGCCTCGGTGGTGTAGCTCTCGTCTGGTAAGTAGAAAGGCAAAGATTCGAACTCAAACCGAGGCATGAAAGTTCATAGTTCAACGAATTCATTTAAGAGCAATAAATGTTCCATTTTCGGTTGGTATACGAGTAAATAAAGGGCTCGTTAGTTTTTTAGGGGCACAGTTTTACTGTCAAGGTTTTTTAGTGATAGGAGTTTTACCAATTTGTCCCATGTTCACAGTTGTGGTTGACCCTTGCTGAGAAACATTTGATGTCCCGCGGAGTTGATTGGGTTCAGGCGGAGAAACTATGCTTCAATGAGTGGAGTAATCCAGATGATGAGGAGTTGGGGGTGCAAATCGTGAAGGTAAGTCCTGATGTTCCCTATTATGCTAGGCCTCTGGAGCCTGGGATCAATGCCCACCGGCGTCAAATTTTTTTGTGCTTCCTGTGAAAAAAAAAAGAAAAAGAAATAATAATTTTCTTCTTCTTCTTCTTCTTCTTCTTCTTCTTCTTCTTCTTCTTCTTCTTCTTCCTCCTAGCCTTTTCCTATTTAAATAGAGTCGGCGTTTCTTGTCAGTCTCTTCCAGGCAGATAAATAATTAATAAATTAACAAATAAAGTCAAAATGGTGTCAGAAGTAGGATACAAACCAACGACTTTAATTTAGTATCAAAATCAGAATATATGGTTTAGTTGCTAATATTTCATTGAACTAATGAAATTAGCCTAAAGCTATGTGCAGTCTCTGTTTAGATCCCTTTGTGACGTGTTCATTTTTCTTTAGAACCATAACAATGTGCAAGTCCAAAAAACAGAATGGTAAAAAGAACTTTCCCACAAATTCAAACATATCTACATATTTTACCTCCGTGCTTTGTTGCCCCACAAATCCCACAATATTACCTTTTTACCTTCAGAGGGTAAAATAACACGAGTACAAAACTCGTGTCCCACATGTCAATCTCATGAATTTTGAGAACTTCAAAGAGGTCTGCAACTCATATCACACATCACATGCAATATTTTCCTTTTATATTCAAATTCTCCATATTTTGTTCCAACGTACAAATGGAATGACAACCTCAGCATTCCTAATGGTAGGAAAAAAAAATCGTATAAGAAATAAAAAAAGAAAAACTAGGTAATAATAATAATAATAATAATAATAATAATAATAATAATAATAATAATAATAATGAAAATGTTAATTTCCGCAAACGCGTTCGCAATTTCATATCTAGTACACCTAACTCCATTATTTTTCCACCTTCGGAAAATCTGCTCTCTCCTCCCTTTTTCTCCTTTTTTCAGCTCTCTCCTCCCCTTTCCTCGGCTTTTGCCCTTTAATGATGTATTAAATTTTATCACCTGTATATTTCCTTTCTTTCCCCGTGGTGACAAAAGTTCTGAGAAAGCGTTGGTTGTAAAAGTTGTGCAAAAGAATCAAAGGATTCCCTAATAATCCTAATTATAATCCTTAAGGTTCTTCATCCCACTTTTTTACATGCAGGGTAATAGACCAGTCTCGTATTTTCATTATTTTGTATTTACACTTGAATGTTGACCGTTTAAGTTGTGCAAAAGAATCAAAGGATTCCCTAATAATCCTAATTATAATCCTTAAGGTTCTTCATCCCACTTTTTTACATGCAGGGTAAAATGAACCAGTCTCGTATTTTCATTATTTTGTATTTACACTTGAAAGTTGACCGTTGTGGGAAACAAATTGATTTCACCTTTGTTTTACATTGCCACGTGTGGCCAGTGGCCTCGGGAACTCAAAACTTCACCTCTCGTAATTTCTAGTCAGAAAACATCCTTTACTTTCTTTTCCTGTGGGGTTTTGACTACACATATAACTTTTTGATACTATCTCTCATCATAGTTTTCCCTTTTCTTTTTGACTGTCTTTCTAACTAAAGGTACCTAACGTCTCTCAAATTATATTGAGGATAAAATTCCATACCTCGGCCGGGATTGAACCCACGCCCTTCTGTTTACCAGGCGAGCGCCTTGACCACTACACCACGGAGGCAGGTTCAGCGAAAAGCTATGTACCTCCTGATTTTATTCAGCGAAAAGCTATGTGCCTCCTGACAATAACCTCATCCAGCCTGAGTGAGGCCGGGCTTCTACACCCATGCCTATCCAAGAACGGATAAGTTTGGTTAGAAAATTTCGGTCCTGGCCGGAATTCGAACTCAGCACCTCCGGGTTGAGAGTCAGTGACCTCTCAGCCACAGAGGTGTGCTGGGAAAAGCTAACAGCATGCGATGGCCCAGAAGGTAAGGTGACATATGAACCCTGAAATCAATAAAAATTTTCTTTTTCTTTTTTGTCTACAGGTGATGATCTACCTAATAGAAGGCGTCCTACCAGAGAGCTATTTCGCCAACAGCTTACGAGGCCTGTCAGTGGATATGGCCGTGTTCCGAGACCTACTCCGAGTCAAGTTACCTGCCCTGTCCAAACATTTGGAGCAACTTCAGAATGATTCTAAAGATTCAGGTGAGAGAATTAGTAGATGTATCAAAATTACAAAATTCACTGAGCACTACTAGGGAGGGGATTGTGAAATTAGTGGATGTGTCAATATTACAAAATTCACTGACACCGTGTCCCTAATGTCCCTTAAACCCTTTTTCGAACAATAGCAAATTTTGTCCTTAACATGACTGTGAAAGAATCATCTTTCAGTCTTTCTATCTCTTTGGCCAATTTTGTGAACCTATAACATTGTTTTCTTAAAAATAAAAACTTTACACGCGATTATTTCAAAACTATGTTTTTGCAGTTATGCCCTCCTTCCAGATCATGCCTCAATTAACTTTATTTCTATTTGATCATCAGGATCTACACCGGACGGGCTGCAGCCTGTTTTGTGGCGCCTCGGGGCAACAGAACCAAGCTGTCTTGAAGCGAGTTCTCCTGGGCTATGCCAGATGGAACAAAGTGGTGGGCTATTGCCAGGGATTCAACATGTTGGCTGCACTCATACTTCAAGTTATGGACCGAAATGAAGTGGACTCTGTCAAGGTAAGACCAGCCACTCACTAGGTAAACCTGATCAGGTGGTCTACCTAATAGAATCAGTTCTACCTGATAGTGTGTGTGCTCATCAGGATCAGGTAGACCTGACATTCGGACCTTTTCAGATGTACCTGTCAGGTCTACCTGATAGTGTGTGTGCTCATCAGGTGTCAGGTATAACTGATCAGGTGTATAAGTTTCTTGTATTCTAATTTATATTCTAAAGAAATAATAAAAGACAAAGAAAAACTAATCACAAATTTTACCAAATTTAGGGTAGGGTGAGGGGAAGTAATTTGAATGAGAAGTAACATAACTAACACACTAGATAACTACATAGAACATGTAATTGTTCAAATTACTATAATTATTTCACTAGGTAGGTACCTCTTTTAAGTTCCGAGTCCACTTCTCATCACTGCTCAAATTACAGTAATTACCAGTGCCTGGGTAAATAGAGACAAATCTCACTGGGAAATCGAATTCGAAAAAAGTTTGTTTTTCCTTTGAAATTAGTCTCGCGTCGCCTATGTAGGAGAATAGGGGGATAGTTGTCTTCCACCTATGGAAAACATCAGTAATCGCTGAACTTGTATTGCACAGTTCAACTTAGTTTCATTACGAATTTTCATCAGTAAATGGTTTCTTCAAGTTAATTGATCTCAAGGGCAAGCTAGACCCTTGATCAATGGAGTGCGCCTGAAGGCATGTGATGTGTTCTAATCTCCTCGACCCCACGTTTAAGTAGGTATAGACGTTCAATCAAAAATAATAATAATAATAAAAACTCTTTCAGATCCAATTTTTGAGTGCGCCAATGCACTTTTTGGGTACTTTTACATCGGAATAGGACTCTATCTCGAAAAAAATTTTCATTTGGTTGTGCCCCATTACAACATTCACCGAGCACAAGGGAATTGTAAAATTAGTGGATGTGTCAATTACAAAATTTAATGGGTGGTAGGTACTTACACTGCAAGAATCGTGGAAAAGGTGAATTCAATATGCTATGCTAAGATTGTCTTATTGTGATGGTTTTCAAAATACATAGATTTTATCATGGATGTCTGTTGAATAAGTTGGTACATCGGAAGCATTAAAAACCAAAGATTCAAAATGTAGGTGTATCGATGTTCTATCGTGTTTTATGACAAATATTTGCCATTTCACAGGTACAAGCTATGAACCTCCACTAACCAATGTCTTCACGATGCAATGGTTTCTCACGCTCTTCTCTAATTGTCTTCCTCAAGCAACAGTACTACGGGTGTGGGATTTGATATTCCTAGAAGGAAACGCCATCCTATTACAGACAGCTTTAGCCATTTGGAACTCGTTATCTGAGTAAGTTATCTTACCCTACTTAACAGTAAGAAGTTAATTTTTTAGGCGCAATTAGTGCCCTAAATGAGGAATTTTTCTTTAATTAGGTATAGTTAACAAATTTAAATGAAATACAAATTACAAAACGTCACTTCAAGACGTAGCGTAGTTTTTTTTCCCAAGCTTAAAAAAAAAAAAAATAAAATAAAAAATTTACGCAATGTACCTGCAGTTGCTGGTGTAGCAAAAATCAATTTTGTGTTTTAATGTTGCTAGATTTTTACGACATCCAAGACCATTTATTAATTTTGAATTTTGGCTTCTGTTGCAAACATTTCAGTCGGATCATGATGGTGGAAAGTGCTGATGAGTTCTACAGTATCATGGGAGTCCTCACTAGGGAGATGTTAGAGTTTGGTACCATAGATGCCAATAATTTAATCAAGGTAGGTTTCTAATGTTTTTTTTTAAGAGGTTCAATAGAGGGAACTGAAACTGCTAAAGTCTCATCGTCCCGAAATCGAAGAGAGAAAGAGGACAGGATAGGAGAAAGCCAGCCGATCCGAGAACGAACATTATCCGTTCAGGATAAAATCCGAACCCGCGGTCTAGCGCTTACAAAGCAGACGCGCTACCCTCCAAGCTAACTAGGCTTGTGTTTACTAGAACATTTTTTCAATAATTTTTGGACATAACCACCATGAGTCTTAATTTTTATTCAGAACGTGAGTCTAATTTTTTGTTCAGGACATAACCACCATGAGTCTACCTGAATTGACGGAGATGCGAGAGCGGTACCTGTACAACATAACACCATGGACACAGGTTGCTAGGAAAGGATTGAGGTTGTTCTATGCTGAAGATGAAGTGGAGGACACTGATGAAGAAGAAGACAAAGTGGCCAACATTGCTACGGCATATGGATTCTTCAAGTCTAGAAAATCAGGCAAGTGTCCTATGATTTATTGCCTTCAAGAGGTGTAACCCGGCCGTCATCGTCAGTAGCAATGAATAGCTGGTAGATCCTATTCTACTCGGGCCCAAAACTAATGTTTTAAATGTTTTTACCTAATTTCATCAAAATCGAAACTGTTCAAGACTTGTGACGGAACAAACAGACGAGCAGACAAATTAAATGAAAAGTTGTCTTTTGAATGAGTAGGCGATATAAAAAGAAAAACTCCAGAAATAACAATTAATAAAGTAGTTATGTAGTGCTTAATTCAGACTGTCAGCTTAGAACAAGTTGTTCCATTAGACCAACAGATCAATAGAGCACCCCTTTATTGATATAATTTTGTTTACAAGGCCTCAAGGAGGCTCTTTGCGCTGTGATATCCACAAAAAATGTAAAGAGGCTTTCAGATTCTCCACAAATAATATTAATGATTTAATTACTAAGGACTTTTCTGTTCTTCAGATTCATCACAGTCCCGTCCCATGTCACCGTCCAGAACATCTTCCTACCCCACTCTAAGCGAAGATAGAGAGAAAATCGCTCTCGACATTTCAGCCCTCAAGAAGCAATACTGTAAGCTGAGGGAACGCCAGAGACAGGCACATATTATTTTTAATGGTAAGTAACTAAGAAGTGGTTCGCGGTGTACTTCGGATCTGGAGATTGGTGGTTCGAGTTCAAATCAAGGCATACAATTTGTCGCAGTATGATGAGTTGATAACATTTGCCATTTGTGTAGCAAGCTTCAATAGTAAGCAACAATGCTTACAAATAAAATTTCCTCTTTTTTTATAATACACTAGTCTAGTTTAGGTTCCTATAACCAGACTAACTTTTGCCTTTTGGCACGCCAATTTTTCCCTTGCCTCACCATAAATATATATTTCCCTTGCCTTACCATAAATATGTATTTTTCTCTTGCCTTAACATAATTGTGTATTTTCTGGACATGTTTCCACAAAATGTTATTTCAAATTTCATGGATTTTCTTCCTTGCAGACAAAATTATGAATCTATACAAGATGGTTGGATGACAAAAAGCAAAAGTGACTTGAAAATTTCGAGTACTGTTGAGGTGTTGAGAAAAATTCAGTGGTCGGTGGTTTAGAGAAATACGAGTACCTATACATATACATAAATATAACTTACAATTTTTTAATTAAATTTGATTACTCCAATGGCTTCTGTGTATTTTATTCATAAATCCCAATAGGTACTGAACTAGTTGAAAAGAGAATCATATGTTTTAGGACCTGAGTTGTTGAGTAAGAAGTCCATTGAAAATAGTGAAAAAAGTAGTTCTAACTCACTCACTCACTCCTTCACACATCTCTAAATTTCAATAGTTATTCAAACATTGCATATTGGTTGGATTTCAGCTGCTTACGAGGGCGTTGTCAACCTCGGTCAACCATCTTCCACATCCGTGCCAAACTCAGCACCCACGGTCAATCATTTGCTCCAAGGCAAAAATGCCATCCTCAGTATGAAAGGAAAAAGGCCCGGACCTCCGCCAGGATCTATACCTCCTTCACTGAGACCCAGAAGTAAGTCCTTGATTGGTTGATAGTACATTTAGGATCTAATAGACTACATGTTAACTACTGACAGAATAACCAAATAACCATCATCATCAATGTCATCCAAACGAAATAATTTCGGATTAGGTATATCGGTATAGACTTAAATTTTAGATTGTTATCAGTCAGCGCAGCGGCGATAGCAAGTTGAATGCATCAAGTCTCAATGGATGTTAAGCAACGTTGCCCGTGGTTACTATCCGGATATGTGACCACATTTTATGGACAATCGCGCGCTGCTGGCTTTCCCGGTTTCACTCAGACTAGGTGAGGTCACTGAGGTGTGAGAAGGCAGGCAGCTTGTCGACGAATGGAGGGTAAAACCCCCGTCACTAAGACCTTTCAATTTTAAACATGTAAATCCGCAATAATTTTCCAATTTATTATGTTCGTATGTTCAAGGACAAGAGCGGCCAAGAGAATCAGGCGAGACAATTCACTGGAAGGACGAACCCAAAGTCAAAAACAAGAGATCCGTCGTACCATCCTGTTCAAGTAAGTTAATGAAATGGGCTAGTTGACAAAGTAAACTGGGTTTCGGGTTAGCAAAGCAACTGTTCTATCGTAAAGTTAACAAGGGAAAAACGGGTTTTGGCACTAAAAACTAACCATCGAAAATTTTACCCGATTACATTACTTTCCTTCCTATAGGATAAGGAAAGTAAAAAAGTAATTTGTTCAAGGAATTCGCATCACCAAGATTCTTGATTAGCTATTATAATTGATATTTATCAATTTATCCCATTTGCAGGTGACACAATACTGAGTGAGGTGAGTAACACCACCCTGGACTCCATATCAGCCACAAGTTCCAGAAGAGAAAGCATATGCAGTTCTTCATCTAGTTCCACTGAGCTATGTGACGATGAACCAGACAGATTGAGTGATTTCGATTCAGATGTTGGAGTGAATGAAACAAAATCTCCAGTGCCCTCCAAAGAGACTGCCCCCGAGGTCCCCGAAGTTGCGGAAGTTCTCTTTAGTCCAGAGAGTGTTGATAATGCACTCGCCTGTGATAATTCTCATGCTTCTGCTAGTTCATCAGTATCCGTGTCCCCTATCGAATTGGATGGCGTAGGTGACGCAACTTTACCTTGTGATAATAGTGTCTTATCTGTTAGAGACGTAGAATTAGGTACATTAGAATCTTCTGTGAATAAGACTGAAACCAATGAGCTTACTCTTACTGTAGATAATGAAAGAAACTCGAGTGAAATGATCCACTTACATACTGAAATAACCCACTTACAAACAGAAATGACTCACTTACGAAGTAGAAGTCCTCAAATGGAGATTGTTAGTCATAACACAGACGCACTCATTGATTTGAATAACAAATTAGACGAGCTGAAATATGCTAATAGTCATAAGGATCAGGACAATCATGTTGAGAATAGTCACTCAGAAGTCAAATATGAATTTAATGAATCTAAATCACATGAGACTGTATATCATAATACCGAGTTTGAAAAGAATGTCTTAGGAAACAATCCAAACCACTCTACTCCTGCGGAAGACAGCAACACAAATAAAATCAAACCGTTGACAGAAAATGCCACAATATTGGACGAGACTTCAAAATTAGATCTGGATGTAGAGACAGGACATAAGACTGAAAGAAGAAGTAGTAGTGACTTGGCTTTACTTAAAATTTTGAATGAGAACTCGGAAATTTTAAATCGAATACAAAGTAGAAGAAATTCTTCCACAATACTAGATGAGAGATTAGACAATGAAAAGCCTTGGAAATCAATTGACAAGCAAAGGTCTTTAGACATGTGTTACAATAAATATGAAAAACAAAATACAAAATGGTTCTCATCTTCGGTAGACTTTTCTTCAATGAAATTAGGGAGTTTTAGTAGTAAGCTATCTTTTGAAACAATAGATGAATCCAAAGAACTTAAAAATAACCCAGAGGACGTTGAAGAAATAAGCAGTGTGGATGTATTGGACGAGACTTCAAAATTAGATCTGGATGTAGAGACAGGACATAAGACTGAAAGAAGAAGTAGTAGTGACTTGGCTTTACTTAAACTTTTGAATGAGAACTCGGAAATTTTAAATCGAATACAAAGTAGAAGAAATTCTTCCACAATACTAGATGAGAGATTAGACAATGAAAAGCCTTGGAAATCAATTGACAAGCAAAGGTCTTTAGACATGTGTTACAATAAATATGAAAAACAAAATACAAAATGGTTCTCATCTTCGGTAGACTTTTCTTCAATGAAATTAGGGAGTTTTAGTAGCAAGCTATCTTTTGAAACAATAGATGAATCCAAAGAACTTAAAAATAACCCAGAGGACGTTGAAGACATGAGCAGTATGGATGCCATTAGGAACACATACAATCAACATACAGACCGGCCTATTAATGAGAATTTGGGTGCGAACGAACAGACAAAGTTTGGTATACCTAATATTGCTGAGGAAGTTGAAACCAATCAAACTGACAATGGGTCAGAAAACACAAAAACAAAACCAGACGGTATAGGACACAAAAAGTTTCATAAAACACCATTTAATCCTTTTTCTGCAAAAATAACGACTCGCCAAAATAAAGAACTGGCTATTAAATTGGGCCTTTATTCTCCAAACGAATGCAATAAAAATAAAAAATCATAGGAACTCTAACGAACCCCTCCATAAAAGTATACTATCGGTTATCGGTACAAGTTTCATAAGACAGGAGAGAATCTCCTTTACATAATTGTTATTAATTTTTTTTTTATTGTTTCTATTATGTAAGTAGGTACCTACCTAGTTATTTTAAAACGTACTAATAATTTACATTACAATAATTGGTAAAATTATTAACTCATGTCTGATGGCTAAACAGCTTTCATGTTTACTAATATTAATGTGGAGTAGGCATATCTACCTGCTATGTATAACCTAACCTTATATTAATTTGTTTGAAGTTTCTTGTTTTTTATAAAGAGTATTTTATTCAAATTTTTATTTATATGACCTATTATTCAATATTAAATATACGTATACAAAACATTGTTTTATGCAATTTATTTTCAATGATACCTATATTGTATTTCACTTTAATTAACTTCGTTTTGTGTCCATATCATTTCAGAATACCAAACAGGGAGTACACTAGACACTAGTACAGCTTGAATAACATAAACATATACATGGATAACTGGATCGTCTGCAAAGCAAAATTTCTACTTAACATTTTTTCCCCATTTAATTCAGCGATGGAATTGAAAATATTGCAAGACAAGACCTTCTTGTAAAGAATAAGGTCCTTACGATGGTGATGGTTGACTGTGGTTGAAGATGAGCCAATAACCATGGCACATGGCCTACCCTCGTGTATGGTTGACAAAACACCTGTTTTCCCCTTATTTTGCCAAAAGATATTTTTTCCCTATTTTGCCATGACTCATCAGCTAAAGCTAAACCCGCTGAAACAACAGCAACATAATTATTGCTTGCCAGCCTAGTTAGCTTAGTTGGTAGTGCGTCTGCCTTGTAAGCGCTAAGCCGCGGGTTCGATTCCCACCTGGGGCGAATTTCATCCTGATGGGATAATGTTTGTTCTCGGAACGGCTGGCTTTCTCCTATCCTGTCGTCCTTCTCTCTTCGATTTCGGTACGATAAGACCATAGCAGTTACAGTTCCCTCTGTCAAACCTAAAAAAAAAAAAAAAAAACAAACTGAAAGAAGAAGTACAAAAAAACAACAACATAATTATTGCTATCAATTGTACGTTTCATGATTTTACAAGCGAAAAGTTTCCATTGCGTTACATTAAGCAATTTGCCTGGTTCAAACCATGTATCAATCCATTACTTTGAAAATGTTTTGCAATACCAGGAGTTTGACGTATTTTGATGTACCGGACCTTCAATTCATGTCCCCCCCATGACAGTCATTGACCCTCGGTGACACAAAGTGAGTTTAAACTCCGTTGAGGTTTTAATCTCGGTTTATGAAATCTGATTGACTGAAATTTTTGATTTTTTTTTATTTATTTTTTATTTTTTTTTTTTTATCAACCAATTAGCTTGTTCAATCCGAGAGTTACACTTAAACGGAGTTCAACATCTTTCCATCAGCGGTTTGATAATAGGTATTTGAGAGAACAAAGTTGTCTGAAGAACAGAAAGGCCCGAATATTGTAACGAAAGAAAAGAGAAATAAATACGGACAGGTTAGCAAAACAAGCTAATTAGTTTGGATTTATGGATAAGTGGCACGAAGTACGGATACATATAAGTGTTTTGGTTAAGCAGATCTGGCATATTTTCGGTAAAAACTGTGCTCGATTCATACATGACATATTATTGGTAAAAACCGTGCTTGATTCATACATATTTTCAAAATGGGGAGCTTCCTGTTAGGACTCCTAATATGTGCTGTTCTAACATTGACTTCTTGCACCCGACAACCTTCTATGTGAGTATTTCTTACAAAATGATTTGTCACACTGAAAATTAATTCCAAATCCATGGTGCCTTTTCTAGATTTTTCACTAAAAGGTCAAGTGACAGGAATATGAAGAAAGATCTGTTTGCATTTATTTTCACTCGTGTTTCGATTGCAAATGTTTCAACGGGTTCATTTGTAATGGTGACCCAGCAGCCCAGCACCTAAACGAGAAGTATTGTGTCTCTTCTCGCCCATCTGATGACGGACAAGGGACATACAAGGGGGAATCGTCATTGAAAATGTTTATTATTATTAGTGAGTTTTTGCAAACAAAATTAGCGTCCCGTTAACCTCAACTCTGACGCTAATTTTGATTCCAAAAACTCGCTATTATTTGATATTTTTTTCAGCAATATTGGAGGGTTTGAAATCACGCATAACCGGGTAGCTGGAAATGGCTGGAATGTTCGACCATTCCGGATAACAGGACCTAATGGATTTGTCTGGGAACAAAGCATAAGCAAGCCCACTCCGCCATCCCTGACTCCAGAACTCGACAAGTATGTGTGGTGTCCAGAGTGCTTCCTCACACAAATCTATGGCAAACCTACGGGAAAGTATGAAGGTCCCAGTTCGGACGCACCGATCGCGTGAGTTGATTTGATTTCTCAGACTGTTAGCATAATAAAATATGCACTTTTTTTTCTTTTTTTTTTTGGGGGTACAGATAAACAATAATCATGATGACTGCCTTCTCTTTACACCATAAAAGCACATTGTATTTTATGTACCCACTCATTTTAAATTTTTGCACACTTTATTTCAGTGTTGTTAACGGATTTAAAGTTTGGAACAATCGTGTTGTTGGTCACGGTTGGGATGTCCAAGAAAAGGTCATCACAGGACCAGGCGGATTTTATTGGGAGCCTACTCCAGAAAAACCCGCTCCACCTTCTCTACCTCCAAAACTCAACAAGCTCGTGTGGTGTTCAGGTTGTCTTCTCACAAATGTCTATAGCAAACCGACATGGTCATATTATTATGGTGACGCATTTCCGCAAACACAAAAGACGGAGCGTAATGGTTCAATCACTAAAAAAGGACAAAAAAAATCAAGGTCATATGGTGACGCATTTCCGCAAACACCAAAGACGGAGCGTAAGGGTTCAATCACGAAAAAAGGACAAAAAGAATCAACGGGATCTTTCAATATGCCGCCACCTTTCCCATATCAGCAAGTATCACCATGGCAACAACCTTACATGGCACCATTCTTTCCTCCGCAAATGCAGCCTTTTCCTTTCACAAGAATGTCACCGTTTGGTCACAATGGTATGCCAACATTCACTCCCTATGATATGCCACCAGGATACTTCGAAAATAGTATGGGACCTCTTACTAACCGTCCCATTTTGGACGACATGCTAACATCCACTCCTAGTGATATGCCACCACGATTCTTCCAAAATAGTATGGGACCTCTTACTGACCGTCCCATTTTGGACGACATGCTAACATCCACTCCTAGTGATATGCTACCACGATTCTTCCAAAATAGTATGGGACCACGTAGTACTGACCGTCCCATTTTGGACGACATGCTAACATCCACTCCTAGTGATATGCTACCACGATTCTTCCAAAATAGTATGGGACCACGTACTTCCTGGGAAATGCCACCACCATTCTTTCAAAATAGTATGGGACCACTTAATCCCCGTCCCATTTTGGAAGCTATGCCACCTTTCTACCAAATTGGTATGCCATTTTACCCACCTTACAAAATGTCACTATTCTCAGCTAACCCCAATTTTGGAGGTGTTTCACTTCCCCCTCAAATAAACAAATTCCAAACTTCTCCCTCAAAATCCAAGCCATCAGAAGCAACTAGTGAATTTGTAACAAAGGAACTGGAATCACCAGAAGTTATGATGACGGAAAAAAATCTGGAAAAATTAGACAAAGACCTCAAACGACTCATTAATGAGATTTCGGAACATTTTAAGAATATCCTGAATTCAATAGAGAAACACCCCCACGAACCTGTGGATAAACATGAGCAAGCCAAACCAGATGTCACGTCTCAAAAATACAACAAACATGAAGATATGACTAATGGCAAGCAAGAAATACCGAAAAAATTACAACCAAAACCTCAGACTGAAAAGATTCTTGAGCAAAAACAAAGTTTACTTGATAATTTAGAAGAAAATATTAAACAGTTAAACCCACCTAATGATCCTGTCCAGAAGTACCAAAAACCTAGTAATCAAATATCTGAACCGGATGAGAAACAAAAAGAATTAACTAATGGCGAGCAAACAATACCCAACACATTGGAACCTGAACCTGAGGCTAAAAAAGATATCCATGCCAAAAATCCGAATGCACTCGATAATTTAGAGCCCAAAAAAGAACCATTGAACTCGGTTGATGATCTTGCTCAGAACGACAAAACGTCCAATGGTCAAATGCCTGAACTCAATGAGAAACAAACAGACTTGAAGAATAGTGAGCAAACAATACTCAACACATCGGAACCTGAACCTCAGGGACAAGAGAACGAAGCTCCAGAGAAAGAAGAACCTATAGTCAAAGAGGACAAGATAGAGGATGACAACAAAACTGAGGAAGAAGACAATTAACCACCACTGAGGATGGTAGTATACATCATTACATCAATAAGACCTGTTATTATTTTCACTTGCTTCCTTCCCCGGTATATTTACAAGGGGCTGATTTGCATGAGGGTGAAGGGCTATTGAACTGATGGGAGAGGGGGTAGCTTATTGATTCCTGATGGCCTTGATATTTTGCGGGGCACGTGTTGCACTTGAAAATTGTCTTCATTAATACAGGAAAAAATTTCCTTATGTTGTGTTTTTTCTTTACTACTGGTTCGCTTATTTTCGGGTGACAATTTGTCCAGTGTTGTTTATTGTGTTGATTTCTTTTTCAAAGTTTTCCGTCGAGTTAAATGGAGAGTTAACAGGAGAGGGTGTTTTCTTCTTTGTATAAGGAAAAAGTAAGTATTCATTTTAATCTTATTCTTATCATTGAAACATCTTGTTTTGATTGATTTAGAAAAATAAAAGATGGTCAAATTAAAATTTTCAAAACAATAAGAACCAATAACAAGATTTAAATTTGTATAAAAATTAAAATAACACCTACGTACAGAAAGTTATTGATTCGGTTCGCTTATTTTCGGGTGACAATTTGTCCAGTGTTGTTTATTGTGTTGATTTCTTTTTCAAAGTTTTCCGTCGAGTTAAATGGAGAATTAACAGGAGAGGGTGTTTTCTTCTTTGTGGTTGGTCCTCATTTTTCCTGCTCTATGACTTTGAATTATCACCCAAGTAAGCGCAACTGATCTATTTTCACAGGTTTGGTTTTTGAGGCGACTACGCGCCACTAAGAGTCGCGCGTCTACGCTTCCAATGTGCGACGGGCCTTACACCTGATTTTCAAAATATTTCTACACAATATACTAGCATAAAACACTCATTATTCGTACATACATAATTACATATGCAGTTTCAATAAGTTGACACGGTACAAGTGAAGAGGGTTAAAGTGTACAGAGATTACTGGGTGACCAATAACACTTCGGTTCCCGTTATAACTTCCAACTAAATAATAAGCCAACAGCGAAAGCACGTAGAATACACCAGTTTCCTATGGACAACTGGAGGTAAGCTATGTTGGGCGTGGTTGGTCTCCGGATGGGTGACCATTTGGCAATCGCTTGCTGACTTATTAGAAGACCCCAAACCTGGACAAGAAGGAAAGAAATTGGAAGACCCCAAACCTGAGGAAGAAGACAATAAATTGGAAGACCCCAAATCTGGGCAAGAAGTAAAGGAATTAGAAGACCCCAAACCTGAGGAAGAAGACAATAAATTGGAAGACCCCAAACCTGAGGAAGAAGGAAAGGAATTGGAAGACCCCAAACCTGAAGATCAAGGAAGACATGGAACAATACGGCCTGTACATTTTATTGAAAACAAAGGTAAGAGATTACTCAATAGAAGCGACACTTTTCATGAGATATGTACCTATAATTGAGGACTCTGGATAAAGGGCCAAATTGCATGAAATTTGTTTTGAGATAAGGCCTTTCAAAGTTTTCAACTAAGCATAAAACTGATTTACGCAATTTTTGGATGTTGATAAAATGATGTAAAATACTGTTAAACACATTTATTGCCATATTTTTTACCTCTTTTAAACGGATAATTCATAATTACGAAAAAAAATCAAGTGTAAAATTTGGCCCTTTTCAATAGATCGAGATTAATTTGAAAGAAAAAGATTTTTCTCTTTATATTTTTATTTTATACATAAATAAATTAATAAAAAGAGACACTGGGGTCATTCTCACTCTTCGGAACTCCATTTTAAACTAAAATCTAATTTTGGGAAATTAATTAAAAACAATCACTCTGGTATACAATATGATTCAAAATGTAGAATGTTTAAAATGAACAAGTTTTTAACCCAAATCAGCAGAAATCTATTCAAAAGAGCGCCAAATAAAGCAACCTCGGCAAAAAAAAGGCCCAATTTTTATCACTCTAATCAAAATAACTCAGCAATGGCTGCCGCTATCAACATGAAATTTTGTGGAAATACTAACAACAAGATGATGCATTCGAAAATGCAATCTCCGGAAAAAGGGCCAAATAGCTATTTGGCTCTTTTTCCAGAGACCTCCTCAATTATTAATTATGAAGATTCTTTACAATCTTTCATTATAAAGATTCTTAGCGAAAAACCAGCAGAACGTATAATTCGGACTCAGAAATGTCAAATTCGCCAAGCATCTAGGTACCTTTAAAGCATCTAGGTTCATTAAAGAGGCTAAATTGAAGTCTTTTTTTAGTATAAACATGTAGTTTAAGAATCATTTCAGAGAAATCAGGCTTTTTAAAGTGATTTTGACCTCTCTCTCTCTCTCTCTCTCTCTCTCTCTCTCTCTCCCTTTTCAGGAACCATAGCAAATCCAAGGAAGACTAGATTTCAAATAATGGATAAAACAGGGAACAAAATTTCCTTTGTGGTCGGTGATAAAGCTATCGTAAGAGGGAAAGAGTAAGTTTCATCATATCTAGTCATGTATGTCTAATTAGATCTAATCAATTATCGCTTTTCTTTTGTCCAAATTGAGAGACCACAATCCTTTGATCTCTAAAGAACTACATTTGTGACTTAACTGATTTACTCGTAATATTAAAAACCACAGGTATCAAAAGGATGACAAGAATATTCGAGAAGTTTTCAAGAACAATATTATGAAAGAGTTATCTCAAAACGGAAGGAGTGTGCCTTTCACATCGCCTGCCCCTGTAAGACCAGCAGCAAGTTGTGATGGTATTAAAGGGAAATTTGAAGATACCATTGATTTCAGTAAGTTTTCAAAGGAAAGAACTTGGATTTTATTCGAGACTAGCTGAATTCGAGATAAAAATAACTATAACTTTAGCATAACAAGCAACTTCTTGTTAGTAACCAGAAACCTTGCCTAGTAGAAGGAATAGAGGAGTTGCAATTGGAAAATATTATTAATAAAAGGTCGATTCCTACGTAAAAAGTTGTGAAAAATCCGAATCTGAGGTCAAAAGTCGACGTACTGTGGATAGGAGTCTACTGTTACAGGGGTGGCAGGTAAGAACATATATATATTCTTTTCTTACCTAGAAATCCTAGAATACCCAGCTATACAATACATGTAGGCAATGTCTTCTAGGATTAAAACTAATCCCTACTGACCGTACACTACGGCCAACACTCAGCAAGCATGACTACACTTCGGTCATAACTAACATCCAGCATAACCTAGGCCTAATTTTCCTCAAGACCCTTCTTGAATACAATCTTTCAAGTACTTTTTTTGTAATTTTGACACAGCCGCTATTCAATTTCATTTTGAATTACAAAATGTAGGACTTTGATAAAGTTGACAAATCCACCAGAAATGTACTGCGTAAATTTGACACATCCACCACAAATATGATGTGTAAATTTGACACATCCACTAATTCTCACAATACCTAATTAATATTTCTCAAAACTCTGTTCGAGTTCATGTCCCATATTCAATTTCATTTTGCCACAACGTACTGTGGATAGGAGTCTACTGTTACAGGGGTGGCAGGTAAGAACATATATATATTCTTTTCTTACCTAGAAATCCTAGAATACCTAGCTATACAATACATGTAATGTCTTCTAGGAGTAAAACTAATCCCTACTGACCGTACACTACGGCCAACACTCAGCAAGCATGACTACACTTCGGTCATAAGTCATAACTAACATCCAGCATAACCTAGGCCTAATTTTCCTCAAGACCCTTCTTGAATACAATCTTTCAAGTATTTTTTTGTAATTTTGACACATCCGCTAATCAATTTCATTTTGAGTTACAAAATGTAGGTCTTTGGTAAAGTTGACAAATCCACCAGAAATGTACTGTGTAAATTTGACACATCCACCACAAATATGATGTGTAAATTTGACACATCCACTAATTCTCACAATTTTGACGAGGTTAATTAATATTTCTCAAAACTCTGTTCGAGTTCATGTCCCATATTCAATTTCATTTTGCCACACTTGAAGCTTGAAGCGTATTAGTGAACTCTGCTTCACTCATATTTCAATACGCAAATTTTTGACACGTAACATATGTATTTGAAGCGCAAAACTTTGACCGTACCCTTTGAAAGTTCGAAGAATTTCAAGAATTCCTAGAATCTTTGGTGTACCATTTCCAATCGTGATTTCATACAAGGATTTCTGGTGTACCCTTTGAAAGTTCGAAGAATTTCAAGAATTCCTAGAATCTTTGGTGTACCATTTCCAATCGTGATTTCATACAAGGATTTCTGGTGTACCTACTTTTCATTTTTTCAATGTCATGGGCTAATTCTCTTCGGGGAACTTTCCGATGTCATGATGGTGTAATGAGTATTGTAATACAAGATGTCGCGTGCTAGAAGATAGTTTTCCTGAGTGGGTCTCACACAGTAATTACACTGGGAGACACAAAACACCTGGTGTACCTACTTTTCATTTTTTCAATGTCATGGGCTAATTCTCTTCGGGGAACTTTCCGATGTCATGATGGTGTAATGAGTATTGTAATACAAGATGTCGCGTGCTAGAAGATAGTTTTCCTGAGTGGGTCTCACACAGTAATTACACTGGGAGACACAAAACACAACAAACTGTTCCATCACGCAAACTGTATTTGACTAACCTACAGCTGAGACTTTTTATTGTCCTCTGGATTCCTGCTTTCATTCATACATTATTCCCTCCATTAGGATATTTTTACGAAGTTAGGAAAAGCTTATAAACTTGATGCTGTTGGAGTTGATAACATAGCTTCGGACACAGACAAACATTACAAACTATCCAGACAAAGTACCCTCGGCTCGAGGGTACTTTGTAAATTTCTTACATTTACCAGCACGTTTGGTAATTGTGAAGAATCACCGGTAATTTTTCAAAATTACCATCTCTACTGAATCGTCCAATATGAATTATGTTGTACCTTTGGAGCTTTGTACGTTTTTATGAGAAGTTGCAATACGTTTTTACACAATGTACGGTAAAATTGTATGCATTTATTGAACGACAGCTTAGACGACAGGAACGACAACTTACTTTCTTGCTTTATCTCATTATATCCCGAGACATCTCTCTCCACCATTCCCTTCTCCACAATCTTTACCCTCTTATGCATCAAGTAGATGTGTATGTACGTACTATGTATACCTGACCTATAATACATAATTTATGCTTCAAGTTTTAAGTTTCCCCTTGTCTTCCTCTCTTTTCTCCTCTTTTTCCCTTCTTAACTTTCCCATGAAAATAATAGAGACTCTATAATGGAGCAGTTGCAAATGGGTAAAAATTATAAATAAATGGTCGATTCCTATGTAAAAAGTTGGGAAAAATCCAAATCTGAAGTCAAAACTTCGAAAAAAAAACTGTAAAATAAATAAAATAATATATTGCTCCCCCACAAGCGGTACCCTTTGTCATCTTGGCAGCCTGCTGGTGAGCAGGAAGGCGGCTGTTCCAGCATTTCTCTCTCTTCACAACTTTTGAAAAAATACTAAGGTAACTGGAAGGAAGTAGGTACCTATTTATATGTAAAAAACTTTTATCTTCATCCCAAGAGCTTATCTCTGTATTTCTCTATACTTTAATTTGCTTGAAGCTCAATACAGGTACGAAGTACATACCTAATGACTGTAATACATGTTTGTGAAGTTGTGGGAAGTAGGGATTGTAGGGTATCCGTATCCCTAAACTTTAAACCTTAATAATGTTTATTTATTCAGATACATTCCAAAGATCTAGGCATCTAAGCCATTGTGATTAAGTTTGATATGAGAAATACGAGTAAGTATAGTAGTTGATATGAACAATCCCAGGAACCTAATAACTTTTTCCCAGGAAAATGAAAAAGTTATGAAAAAACACCAAACTTTTGTAATCTTTTCAAGTGAAAACCAAGGTAAATATTTTTACTTTTTCTCGACGACCTTTACAAAAATCAGACGGAAAGTTCTGCATTCATTCCCTGGTGATATTTTGAGCTTTTGTGAGTTGTGAGCTTCTGTGGATTTTTATGAGGCTCTCTCGAGCATATTTTATTGCAAAACTTCTGGATAAACTTTGGGATTTTAGTTTGTTTGTCTTTTTGACTTCAGGTCAGTTTTGATCTCGAGCCTTTTGCATCTCATCCGTCTGTCATATTATAGTTCTTACTTCTTCAGACTCAGTGGTGTAGTGGCTATCATGGTGGACTGAGGATCTAGAGGTTGGTTGTTCTAGTACAATTCAAGTCAAAGTTTGTCGAGATTTATTAAAGCAGGGAACGACATTTGCAACAAGCATTCAAAGTCAACACATAACATTCAAAATTATAGATCTTTTCATTAACGCTGAGGAGAAGACGAGATATGATGAAAGTTCCAAAAGGTACCTAACTGCTAACAGCCTGTTCAAACAATAGATAGGTACTTATCTAACCTAAACCTTGGTGTAAAGCCATTTATTATGAGAAACATGGGACACATTATCAACATTGGGGCACCCTATCACATCGTAACATTTCGAAAACAAATTGAAAATATTGAAATAGGTATCTATCAATTAGGCCTAGGTTATGCTGGATGTTATATAGTTATGACCGAAGTGTAGTCATGCTTGCTGAGTGTTGGCCGTAGTGTACGGTCAGTAGGGATTAGTTTTATTCCTAGAAGACATTACATGTATTGTATAGCTGGGTATTCTAGGATTTCTAGGTAAGAAAAGAATAGTAATGTTCTAAATATGTTCTTACCTGCCACCCCTGTAACAGTAGACTCCTATCCACAGTACGTAACCACATCACAGTATCCCCGGCTTGGAAATCACGTAGCCGATAGCATTTGCTATGCAAGTAGATTCCCAAACACTTGAGCAGTTCTGAAGTCGAAGCCTGGATGATGGTTTTCTTCGCTTGCTGAGGAGCAGCATGATTTTGAGTGAGGAGAACAGGCTTGGGTGCTAACTTCTCATTGTTGATATTGATGTTGTTAATGTTATTCTTGTTGTTCTCGGCATTCAGGTTGATGTTGTTGACATTATTATTGTTGTTGTTCGTGTTGTTGTTATTATTGATTAGATTGTTGTTGTTAATGTTTATGTTGGTTCGGATGAGCTCCAGACTGGCGGACGTGGGTAAGGACTGTGTTGTGGCTGACTTGACAATGAGAGGCGGATAGTAACATGATATGGAAGTGTTTTTGTTCTGAATGTTTTTGTTCTTGTCCACCGTGTGTGGGTTCAGATTATCGAGAGGTTGTCGAAACGTGCATGTGATGTTTTTGTTCTTATTGTCCAGTTTCTTTTTGTTGCTCGTGGAATTGGAAAATCGTTTCCAGCTCAGCGCGTTGATGAACAGGGAATGTTTCTTCAGGCTTTTGTCGAGGGAATTCTTCTCCGAGATGATGTTGATGTTTTCGTTGTTGCCGATGATGTGGAGGGTGTTGAGTTTGTTGTTGAGCTGTTCGTAACAGCTGAGGTTGTTCAGGGTGAGGTCCCCTGTGCTGCTACACGTGGTCGAATACATGGGACGTCTTTCCCGTGGACTTAAACTCAGAACAGTTCCCATCCTAAGAGTTCAATAGCACTGGTGTTGTGAACATTTGGACCTTTAGTCGTCTGAAACAGAGGAAAACCAGTCATTTTAGTACGGGGTGACTTGAGACACCCTAAAAACTCAACAACATCTATTGTATGCCTTCAATTTTTATTGGTTCACTTGTTTTATGTTTTAGATTATATTTAGATAATGAGAATTCTTAGAGAACGAAAATTTGGAAATTTATCTTGCTTTAAGTACTGGAATTCCAGAGCCAATTTTGGAAACATCAATTTCTTTGCTACTTACTTAATGGCTTACTGCTAATGCAGACCCACCCTTTTCATTGTTTATTTAGTCGAGTTTGCTGGAAACGTATCTTTACTTTCTTTCCAAACATTAGTTTGAACTTTTTGATGTACCTACATACTGATAAATAGTTGAGGAATACGATTTCAAATCATTTGTAATTCGACTCAAATAACAATGACGCTCAATTTCAATACCTAGTAATAATAAATGGAAAGTAATATCAGTGTCGCATCGAGAATCCTTTGAAAATTGGGAGCTAATAATTATTATCAGCTTACATTAATCAACAAAAAGAAGGAATCTAATCCATCTATAAATAATAATAGCTAAATATAATAAAAGGTTCAACACTTTTTTATAGAATTCAGGGTGACGTCATATTTTTTAACCCTTTGGTGACCGATGTAAACTACAGTATTATCGAGGTTTAGACGACACTTTTTTAGTTGAGGTGCATAGGTACGAAGGCAAATATTAGCCATTTTCAATCTCTTTTTGATAACAATGCAAAAATGAAATTTTAAATCAATAACTTTCTGTACGTAGGTGATGTTATTTTGATTTTTATACAAATTTAAATCTTGTTATTGGTTCTTATTGTTTTGAAAATTTTAATTTGACCATCTTTTATTTTTCTAAATCAATCAAAACAAGATGTTTCAATGATAAGAATAAGATTAAAATGAATACTTACTTTTTCCTTATACAAAGAAGAAAACACCCTCTCCTGTTAACTCTCCATTTAACTCGACGGAAAACTTTGAAAAAGAAATCAACACAATAAACAACACTGGACAAATTGTCACCCGAAAATAAGCGAACCAAAACTCAAAAGCCAAAAAATTATTTGGAAATATGTACAAAGCTATTTTTAAAAAATAACTAAAAAAGCTTAGGATTTATTTTACAAGGAAAATAAATGAAAACACTACACCAATATGTACCGTACATTCCCTCAGTAGAAAGGTTCCCGTCTCGCGAGGAAGTTTTCAACCCCCGTGGAAAATGAAAGCTTTTCATCCTTAGTAACATAAGGGTCGATATGGTCACGTGACTCAGTGCGCCAACTCTGTGGGAATGTGTTTTCCACCCTTAGCCTCCTCTCTGTCCTAATTAATTGAACAGCATCCCTGATTTTTCTTCCCTTTCCTCGGGAACATCTTATTATTCGTCATGAGGACACAGACGAGCGTGGATTCCGAAACAGCTCGCTATAAATATTATGTTGGACGGGTTTATAGACTCTTCCTCCCCCTATATTTAATGTGACTTATTGTCTGACAGGAAAACTTAATAGATGCCATAGGGAGATAGAAAATAATAGATAGCATTAGGGGTGCACTTTGCCAATGAAATAGATGAGCTGACCCTTTTGAATTCCACCCCAACTAAAAATAGCACCGTCTATGCTGTGTATTTATATACCTGTCTAATCTTCTCGGATTTATACATTGCGTGAGCACGTAAGCACGTAATTAGGTCATTTTTCTGTTGACTAAATTTAATAGGTATCAGAATTCTATGACCCTTAATGGATTTAACTAAGAACATGAGAAAAACAACTTTTGCGTAAAAATTAGGTTCTGGTTTACCTATTCTAGTTGCATTATTTTTCGTAATAATGGGCACCTTGTACCTGCCGAACAAAAAAATACTAGAAACAATATGACAATACGGGTGCATGTATTTAGATAGCTATAAATACCTACATTTATTGTTTGTTTAATATAAAAGTTATAAAAGATGACACTCAATCATTCATTTGACATTTCAAAGGATTATGTGAGTGTAGACTTTATTCATTATTTGGGTATTCAAACAGGGTTTGGCACTTTTGGCTTTAGTTGTTCATTGCATACCACTCCGCCGTTGATGCTTTGGTATATCAGTTTGCCATCGATGCCCAGGGTATACTTCTCTTCATAAATATCTGCGTTCTCTTTATCAAGAGTTCTGTAACAAGTAAAAGTAATGTCATATTTTATTCTGAGTTCTTCCAGAAGATGTGATATTCCTATTGGAAAGGATTCTAATCCTGTCGACTTCTAAATTCCAACCTCTAGATTTACTTAGAATAGTTCTCAACCTTCCATTTCCTTGTAGTTAATGTGCCTTCTTTTCCTAATATCATATTTTCAGTACCTAACCAATCTAGTACATTCGTATGAGCTTAACTCAACTTTTAGGGCTGTTTTCCCCTACACCTAGGTTTCAGAGTGGGCTTTTTATGTACGGAGTTAAGCTGACTCCTAACAGACCTCAAAGATCCGGCAATCTACTTGGTCCATGTCGTAGCATACTCAAATTTACCCATCCTGTACCTAGTAACCTAGTATACCCAATAGAGGCTTTCTTTCCTAGGGTTTAATGGCAGGATTCTCACAGTGAGATCTTCCACAAATGGGTAAAAAAGTCTAGAACGGCAAAAGTGAGAATAGTATAAAGATTTACCTGAGATGAACAGTATCTGGAGTGACCTCAGATAGGTAACATTCGTCATCATCATAGATTCGATGAAATTTATTGGCTGAAAGAAAAATAACAAATGTATGGTTAAAAAAAAGTACATGAAAAGTGAGATGTCGGTGAGATGATGTTGGGTGTGAATGAGATAGGATATTAATTCTGAAATAGATCAGTTGCGCTTACTTGGGTGATGTTTCAAAGTCATAGAGCAGGACAAATGAGGACCAACGGAATTTTTCTTTTTCTTCTACGACTTCTAGATACCGAGTACAGGTTTAGAGTCTCCCAATTTATTGTCTTCTTGTCCAGGTTTGGGGTGTTCTAATTCCTTTCCTTCTTGCCCAGGTTTTAGGTCTTCCAATTTATTGTCTTCTTCCTCAGGTTTGGGGTCTTCCAATTTCTTTCCTTCTTGTCCAGGTTTGGGGTCTTCCAATTTCTTTTCTTCTTGTCCAGGTTTGGGGTCTTCCAATTTATTGTCTTCTTCCTCAGATTTGGGGTCTTCTAATTCCTTTCCTTCTTGTCCAGGTTTGGGGTCTCCCAATTTCTTTTCTTCTTGTCCAGGTTTGGGGTCTTCCAATTTCTTTCCTTCTTGTCCAGGTTTGGGGTCTTCCAATTTCTTTTCTTCTTGTCCAGGTTTGGGGTCTTCCAATTTATTGTCTTCTTCCTCAGGTTTGGGGTCTTCCAATTTCTTTCCTTCTTGTCCAGGTTTGGGGTCTTCCAATTTCTTTTCTTCTTGTCCAGGTTTGGGGTCTTCTAATTCCTTTCCTTCTTGCCCAGATTTGGGGTCTTCTAATTTATTGTCTTCTACCTCAGGTTTGGGGTCTTCCAATTCCTTTCCTTCTTGCCCAGGTTTAGAGTCT